>NW_026080640.1:0-6722 GCF_006386435.1 Epinephelus moara | reverse complement strand
TTTCTAGTCATATAATATGATGTGAAATATTCCATAATAAAATAATTTTTGATCTTAAAGTGCATTGTCTGTGTTATTTTGATCTAAATACGTCTTCACAGACGGAGCAGATGTAAGCAGATGCTGGCTACAAAAAATATGCTGCATAGTTTTTTTATTTACATTCAGCCCAGCAAACTTGTTGAAAAGACATTTCGAAAAAAAAAAACAAAAAAAAAAAACTTTTATGGTCACCGGTAAAAAGACATTTAGAAAAGGTTCAAAAGTGAAAAGTTTTTCATTGACTATTTGAAGATGTTGATTGAACGTTCGCATTTCGAACTTATTTCACCGGGATTTGCAATATTGAGATTTTTCATCCTCTACAGTGTCCAAATAATACACCTAAAAATGCTCACTGTAATATAAAACAGTACAAGTGGTGCTGGCTTTAGGATGACAACAATAGCAGCATACAAGTTATATACTTAATCATACTAACACATCCATAGTTTCCACTTATAAGACAAAGAAGACCATGTTTGACCTCCTTACTGATTACACCCCCTCACGGAACCTGCGGTCTGCTGACTTGGGTCCTCAACATTCCTCACACCAGAAGGCGAACATTCGGGGATAGAGCCTTCAGTGTGGCAGCCCCAACCCTCTGGAACTCTCTCCCCATGGAGATTCGCCAGGTGCCAAGTCTGGACATTTGTAAATCTGCACTGCAAAGACACTTGTTCACCCTGGCTTTTGGTTGCTAGATTGTTGTTGTAAAGCGTCCTTGGGTCTCTTGAACGGCGCTATATAAGTCTAAGTTATATGGTTATTATTATTAATATGTTACACATGCTTCGACAGATTTATATTTATTAAGCAACAATTTAAATATAACATGAAAAATGCTCTTTAAATACAATGAAATAGAACAATACATAATTGATGCAGAGTCCCTCTGGTTTATCCCTCTGGTTCTATGAAGAAGTTTGATATGATATGATGGAAACTTGTAATTAAAACAAGTATGATAAGGAAATGTATTTTCACTGAGGGGAGGGTCAATGTCCATCATGGATTTCATACACATCCTTGAGCATAACTGTAATCTCTGTATTTGCAGTATGAAATGCACGAATAATGACAGAACATACTATGTTACACAGGACCATCCTCTATCTTGTTAATATGTTGCTATGCCAAACATTTTGCTCCTCTTGTTTGCGCATCACTTTGCTTTAAAGTTACCAACTCCCTCTCCCCTCCAATCAGTGCATAGTAGAGGGTGACACGGGAGTGGATTTTCAGTCCCGTCCCATCCCACTCCCACAAAAATAATCCCATCCCATCCCAATCCCATGAAAAAGGAAAAAAAAAAATCCTGTCCCGTCCCAATCCCACAAGAATGACTCCCATTCCATCCCGCTCCCATGTTGTGTTTCAGTTACAGTAAAAAAATAAAATATATATATATATATATATGTCTATAGTACACGGATCACACAATGCCCACCTTAGTTGAATATAAACCCAAATATGACATCTAATGTTGTGTTTTGATGTTTATTGCCTAATTATTTTTACATTCACTCTACGTTGATGCTGTTCAGAATGACAAACACATTTGATTTCTGATGTGGTCAGACAACATGTCATATGAACCAGTTCTGAGAGAGAAAAATGTAGTTAAAGTATTGCAGTAGAAGCAGTGTTTGGTTTCTCTGACTGATATTATTATATATGACAGCATTAGATTATTAATACTGAAGCATCATTGTTAGAGCAGCATGTTACTGTTGTAGCAGGTGTGCAGTTAAGTTGGTCGATAAATCGATAAAAAAAAAAATTAGACACCTTGTCTCATAATTACGAGAAAAGATCTCAATTATGAGAAAAGAGCTCGTAATTATGAGATCAGGAAAGGTGCCACATTGGCCACTGCTTCGCTCAGAACCACATACTGCACATCCACAAAGGGGGGTCGGAGGTACTGTAACCAGCTGCCACTCGGGCGGCGCCATCTTCACTATATCCCATATCTTTATTATACCGTGTATATAATGTAAATAGTCTTGTGTGTGTGTACAGTAATTCAATTTAGTGCCTTACTTTTACTAAGGCTTTAATATATATATGTATTTATCTATATTTATATATATACATATACTATATACACATTTTATATTTTTTATTCTTTAATTTTCTTTTATTCAAGCTACATTGTCACCCTCCTTTTTCTGTCTGTCCTTTGAGCTGCTGTGACATGTGAATTTCCCAAGTGTGGGATTAATGAAGTTTTATCGTATCTTATCTTATCTTATATCTTATCTTATCTTATCTTACAAAGTGGTCAATTCATATACATCTATGGGTAAATTAACAACTTGGTTTCTTTATGACTAGACGGTTCCGTTGCCTAAGCTGTACTCCTTGAAGATTGAAGATTTTTAGTAGGTGCCGCACAGTTCTCTGAGTCACTACCAAACCAGCTTGGATGCATTTCAAATGCATGAATTTGTATCCATGACGCATCCCGTGTTGGTTCAACTGCTCCTGCAGAAAGAGAGCGACATCCAGCACGTCAGACTGGGCTTTCCGCCTGAACAGTCCCAACGACTTGAGATGCCTGCGCAGTGTTGACATACTAATATTAATACCATCCTCATTTTTAAGAAATTTTTAACAGTATTTCCCATTGTCTCAAACCGAGAAGGTAGTACTAGCAGATCAACTGCGTTAGGGCCATCATTGCCCACTGATTAGCGAGGATTTACAGGTGACAAGAACCTTTTCTTTTTCTTTATCTTATCTTGTAATTACTAGAGATCCTGATCTTGTAATTACTCTGGCATCCCAGAAGTACACCCTCACTGCTCACTCTTACCCCTGATCAAAATGCATCTAGAGTGTTAAAAATCTCAGAGAGCTTTGACAAAACCTTTCAGAGAATAATCAACCTTCATGTTCTGAAATCAGTGTGTTCTTCTAAGAGTCCTGATACTGTTTAAAATATATTTCTTGTTTTTAATGGTTTTACCTTTCCCCCCATTACGAGTCTTTACTGTTTCTTGTTGTGCTTGTTTTGCACTATGGCCTTATGCTTACAAAACTGAGAAACTCAATAATGCTTAATAATACAATAGAAATTTTAAAAAAAGATATTACTTCAATCATCCATGACATGCTAATGTTATTTTGTTTAAAATGTATGATTGGGAAAAGACTCTGTAAAATAATATTATATGGCTTATTATATAAAAATAACTACTTTTTAAAAAAGTAAATTGAAGCAACAGTTAAAGGAAAATAGAACACTGATGTTTTCTTAAATTAGTATACTGTCTGTAAAATGAAGTAATGATTAAGAAAAAATCAAGACTTGGCCATGACTGAAACCTGAAACAGATGAACCAGATGATCTATGATTGCAACATGTCTTTATGCCCGCCTATATGCCTTACCACATTTGGCATGTATACCATATTTAACTTGTGCAGTGTCATTAAAACCTGATTCAATATAAAGGCTGCCTAAGGACACAGTGTGCAACGCTGAAGACCTGTGAGTTCCTGCTTGTGGTAAGATGATGTTCTCTTCACCTTTAAGACATATCAATATGTTCTTTTATTAAGATACAAGTTTTATTAACATTTGTTATCTTGATTTTACACCTATTTTAACCAGATTACTTTTTTAACAGGATTGGTGAATAGTGTTGAGAGAGAGGGGGTCAGGTAAGAACAACTTTTAAGTGTTTGAATTGTCTTTATAATCATTTGATGCAAAATATTGTTCTTTCAATCAATGTCCACAGTTCTTCATGCAGACTTTTAACAAAACAAAACAATATTAGTATTAGTTAGTTTATTCTCACTAATTGAGTCTGAAAAGGACTTTGAATGAAGTCGAAGACCACCTGCAAGGAAACACAGACATGTTTCAGTTTGGATATGTTAATTATTCAGCAGACTTTAAAGTTTATGTGCTGTTTAATCACATGGACTTAAAGCATTAGTTAATGATGGCAATTCCTTTGTAATTATCGACCAGACATCAGCCGCCACCATGAGTACGGACGCAGAGATGGCCATATATGGCAAGGCTGCCGTTTACCTCCGGAAGCCAGAAAAGGAGAGAATTGAGGCTCAGAGCAAACCTTTTGATGCCAAGAGTGCCTGCTACGTGGCCGATGCCAAGGAGCTGTACCTGAAGGGAACAATCATCAAGAAAGATGGTGGCAAAGTCACTGTCAAAGTCCTGGACACTCAGGAGGTTGGTATCATAAGTCTGAGTCATCTGGAAATTCAATATGACCAGTTCTGATGATAATAAATGTTCCATTCCAGGAGAGGACAGTCAAAGAAGATGATGTCTCTCCAATGAACCCTCCCAAGTATGACAAGATTGAGGACATGGCCATGATGACCCATCTCAATGAAGCCTCTGTGCTGTATAACCTCAAAGAGCGTTATGCAGCATGGATGATCTACGTAAGACAATGTGCCTAATGACATAACAGTATGGTTGGAAATACTTGACAGAAACATAGAGTTAACTGTTGAATCTCTGTGATCACTTTCAGACCTACTCTGGGTTGTTCTGTGCCACTGTGAACCCCTACAAGTGGCTCCCAGTGTACGATGCTGAATGTGTGGCTGCCTACAGAGGCAAGAAGCGTATGGAGGCTCCACCCCACATCTTCTCTGTCTCTGACAACGCTTATCAGTTCATGCTTACTGGTAAGTCATCACCATAACAATGTCCAGTTTATATGAGGTTTCTGTTGCAGTAAAACATGATTCATTCTTGTTTTTATTTAACAGATAGGGAGAACCAGTCTGTCTTGATCACGTAAGTTTGTTACATTTATATTTACATTTATCAACAATGTTTAACACAGTCAGATATCTTGATCAGCTTCTTATAAGTCTGTGTCTATACCTAGTGGAGAATCTGGTGCTGGAAAGACTGTGAACACCAAGCGTGTCATCCAGTACTTTGCAACAATCTCAGTTGGTGGAGACAAAAAGAGGGACACGTCAAAGGTGTGTAACTGTGTAATGATCACAATTCAGTTATCTTTCAATACGACATAGATTTCCAGGGGGGTGGGGGTGGGGGGGGTCATTTTCTGATAGTAAATTTAAACCTGGATTATAGGGGTCACTGGAGGATCAGATTATTGCAGCCAATCCCCTGCTGGAGGCCTACGGTAACGCCAAAACTGTGAGGAATGACAACTCCTCTCGTTTTGTAAGTATGGAGCGATTTCTACACAAGGCAGTTCCTGTTACAGAGTGTCAGTGTCATGGGACATTAAAAATTCCTTTCTTCCAAACAGGGTAAATTCATCAGAATTCATTTTGGCACAACTGGCAAACTGGCTAGTGCTGATATTGAGACATGTAAGTAATAACACTCATATCAACGACTGGAAATCAAAATTAGCCAGGCTGTGACTTATGAACAATGTTTGTAGATCTGCTGGAGAAGTCTAGAGTGACATTCCAGCTTCCTGATGAAAGAGGCTACCACANAACTGGCTAGTGCTGATATTGAGACATGTAAGTAATAACACTCATATCAACGACTGGAAATCAAAATTGGCCAGGCTGTGATTTATGAACAATATTTGCAGATCTGCTGGAGAAGTCTAGAGTGACATTCCAACTTCCTGATGAAAGAGGCTACCACATCTTCTACCAGATGATGACCAACCACAAGCCTGAGCTGATTGGTAAGCAAACTGAGATTCTGCACAACGTATAACCATATTACAACTTTTTTATGAAACACATGTATTGACATTTTCACCCTGTTTTGATCTCCAGAGTTGGCACTCATCACAACCAACCCCTATGACTTCCCCATGTGCAGCATGGGTCAGATCACTGTGGCCAGCATTGATGACAAAGTTGAGCTGGAAGCCACTGATGTGAGTGATCCCCACTTCAAAATGTTTAAATATATTTTGTGCATTAAATGCATCATCAAAAGTGCTTCTTCAGATGCATTTATTTAAGTGATTATATTTTGTGTGGACACCTCTTTCGAATTTAGAATGCTATCGATATCCTGGGCTTCACCGGTGAAGAGAAGGCAAGTATCTACAAGATGACTGGTGCTGTGCTCCACCACGGTAACATGAAGTTCAAGCAGAAGCAGCGTGAGGAGCAGGCTGAGCCTGATGGCACAGAGGGTGAGTATTCAATGTCAGCTAATAGAAAATACCTTGGAGCACAACAGTAATACAGTTTTTAATCACACTGGTTTCTGATGGAAATCATTGAACTGTTTTCAGAGGCTGACAAGGTTGCTTACTTACTGGGTCTGAACTCAGCTGACATGCTGAAGGCTCTGTGCTATCCAAGAGTAAAGGTCGGAAATGAATTTGTCACCAAGGGACAGACTGTACCTCAGGTAAACCTAAATTATTAACATCCGATATCCTACCATTTAAAACAGATTATTTTTGTTGGTTGTAGTGAAATTATGTAATGTAATGTAAAACTAGTTTATTTGAAAGAAGAAATGCAGTGGAAGAGTTCAATGTATTACTACTCTTGATGTGTTTTATACATTGCATGCTAAATGCATGATGCAAATTAAGTCAAGATCCATCTCAGCTGTATTTCCTATTTTTGATACTTTGTGTCATTTGTCTCATTAGGAGAAGTTTGAATTACCAGTAATCTAGCATTTCACAAAAGGTTGATGGACTTTATAAAATGACATCCTTGTTT
>NW_026080639.1:0-1366 GCF_006386435.1 Epinephelus moara | reverse complement strand
ACTATAACGTTTTTTCATGGTTTTGGACGACATATTATACTATGACTTTTTTTTCAAGGTTTTGGACGACATACTATACTATGACTTTTTTTTCAAGGTTTTGGACGACATACTATACTATGACTTTTTTTGTCATGGATTTAGACAACGTACTATACTGTGACGTTTTTTTCATGGTTTTGGACAATATACTATACTATGACTTTTTTTTAATGGTTTTGGACGACATACTATACTATGACATATTTAATGGTTTTGGACAACATACTATACTGTGACTTTTTTGTTATGGTTTTGAACAACATGCTATACTATAACGTTTTTTCATGGTTTTGGACGACATACTATACTATGACTTTTTTAATGGTTTTGGACGACATACTATACTATGACTTTTTTGTTATGGTTTTGGACGACATACTATACTATAACGTTTTTTCATGGTTTTGGACAATATATTTTACTATGGCTTTTTTTTCATGGTTTTGGACGATATACTATACTATAACGTTTTTTCATGGCTTTTGACGACATACTATACTATAACTTTTTTTTCAAGGTTTTGGACAACATACTATACTATGACTTTTTATAGTTTTGGAGGATATACTATAGTATGACTTTTTTTAATGGTTTTGGGCGACATACTATACTATGACTTTTTTATGGTTTTGAACAACATACTATGCTATAACGTTTTTTCATGGTTTTGGACGACATACTATACTTTGACTTTTTTGTTATGGTTTTGGATGACATACTATACTATGACTTTTTATGGTTTTGGAGGACATACTATACTATGACTTTTTTAAATGGTTTTGGACGACATACTATGCTATGACATTTTTAATGGTTTTGGACGACATACTATACTATAACGTTTTTTAATGGTTTTGGATGACATATTATACTATGACATTTTTAATGGTTTTGGACAACATACTATACTGTGACTTTTTTGTTATGGTTTTGAACAACATACTATACTATAACGTTTTTTCATGGTTTTGGACGACATACAATACTATGACTTTTTTGTTATGGTTTTGGACGACATACTATACTATAACGTTTTTTCATGGTTTTGGACAATATATTTTACTATGGCTTTTTTTCATGGTTTTGGACGACATACTATACTATAACGTTTTTTCATGGCTTTTGACGACATACTATACTATAACTTTTTTTTCAAGGTTTTGGACAACATACTATACTATGACTCTTTTAATGGTTTTGGACGACATACTATACTATGACTTTTTTAATGGTTTTGGACGACATACTATACTATGACATTTTTAATGGTTTTGGACGACATACTATACCATAACGTTTTTTCATGGTTTTGGACGACATACTA
>NW_026080638.1:0-9067 GCF_006386435.1 Epinephelus moara | reverse complement strand
CATCGAATAGTTCATGAATGGATTGCTGTTCCCTAACATACGATTTTAAGATGAGCACCTGAACGTAGCATTGCAGCACCGAAAATTCCCCGATGATGCAACTTGAAACCGAAAGGAAGGAAGTCACCACAAGACTTTACATTTATTACTGACCATGCCCACCAGCCATAGCGGGAAACTAAGCCCTACTATAAAATGAAGTTGTTACACGTTAACGCATGGCCGTTGATTTCGAGAAGTGGTTATTAACTAGAATTCCTTTTGCATTTCTAAGCAGTGAGAAGTGATGATATTGATTATTAAACTCTTACCAAACTTGGACAGGAATGGAAGGGGAGTGGAAGGGGATTTCGGATAAGACAGGGCTAAACATGCCGTGCCGTTAACTTTCTAATGCTTAAGGTGAAGTCAGGTAGGCCTAATTTGAGATACTGGTAGATTACCTAAAAAACCCCACCTACAATTCTGAAGAGTGTTACTTTTATATTTTGTTATGGATCTCATTTATATTTCTATAAAGGGATTAAATTGCCAAATAAAACATTAAGGAATCTTTGGATGTTCCACACATCAAGAACCCCTCACTCCGATGACATGTTTGGGTAAAGTGGGACAGTCAAGTCCATTTGTTAGTTCAGTCATTAATTCATAAAATCATTAACTTACCTAACTAGTCAATAAGAAAAAGATTGTCCAGCTTTTCTGCCGTCCTTTCCCTTTTTCTTTTGCTGCCTGTTTACTTGGTGCAGTATCGTCTACAATTAAATCAATCAATCAATCAATCAATTTTATTTATAAAGCCAAATATCACAAATCACAATTTGCCTCACAGGGCTTTACAGCATACGACATCCCTCTGTCTTTGGACCCTCACAGCGGATAAGGAAAAACTCTCCCCCAAAAACCCTTTAACGGAGAAAAAAAATCTAGAAACCTCAGGAAGAGCAACTGAGGAGGGATCCCTCTCCCAGGACAGACAGACATGCAATAGATGTCGTACAGAACACACCATATTAATGAATTTGCAGTAATCCGTATGACAAAATGATACATAAAGAGAGACAAACACAGAGAGAGATGCAGGACAGACAGTAATGACAGTAGCTTACAACAACATTAAGGAAAGTAATAATATTATAATGATAATTATGGCTATTGTGGTACAATATGTTGTAAGTATATATTAATATATGGTAGTATATATATGTGACAATACATGTGTGCATGTGTGTGCTTGCACGGGGCTGACATGAACTCACTGCAGCACCTTTAATAGTTTTTAAATGACAAAAATACTTAAAATGTCTGTCATATCAAAGGGTGGCACATAAAAGTATAAATTATGATTTTATGGCACCTGGTAGCCATAAACATCTGGTTTCACTGTAGAAAATTGTCCCATTTTAGCAGAATTTTATGTACCATTTTACATGAATGCATTTAGTACTCATTCAAAACCCTTTCCCATATAAATTAGTGTATTGTGTGGCAGGTGGCACAAAAATGGAGGTGCACCAGGCAGTGATGCCTTTAATATATGGTTACCTGCAGGGGTAAGGGAGGCTGGTGCGATGAGACAGGTGCACATCTCATCCCATGCTGGTGTGTTGGGACGACTGGGACAGTGAAATGCAGAAAAACTGGCCTGCTTCCCTGCTTTGTTGAAGGTGCCTGGTAGACGGTAGGAAAGTAGATCGATGTACCAGAGCATCAGTGGTGCATTAGCTGCTCTTGCCATGGGACCGTTATGCTATTTGGTTTTCTTTGGTTTTTTTCTATGTCTAGTCTGCCCTGGCAAGTGAGCTGGTAATGGGCATGAAGATGGGGGGTGTTGCCCTTGGGGCAGACTAGTTTTCTTTCTTTAATTGTTGGTTTTTGTTCACTTTATCTGCCTGCTTCCTACTTTAAACCCAGTCAGATGGTTATGGAAGGCTTAAGGTGTGCTGTGTGTGTTAGCACTTCAAGTGCAAGACATATTGAGTGTGCACTGGTGTGACAGTGGAACTTAAACCCTGCCCTGTAAGGTAGGGTAAACCCTGAGGAGGGTAAGGTGGGAGAATATAGATCGTAAAGTCAAGCTTCTGTAATAAAAAGACTGTTTCTCCCTTACTTCATTTCTTGTCATTTCTTATGCCAGAGACCTGTAGTGGGTGCAACAATTTAAGAAAAATATTTTCATTATCAGTCATTTTTTTCTTTAAATGCAACTTCCTACAACTACGTATTTGTTGTTATACCCTCATTGTGTTAGCTGCAGTGCTTTTATTACCAAAAAGAGGAAATCAACATGCCACATGGCTTCTCTTACATGTTCTACTCCCAGTAATTTTTTGACATTTTTTGTTGGGCAGAACGCCCATCCTAGTAATCTCAGACCAATCAAAAATGATTGTAACATATAAGGACACTTGTAACAATGCAATAGCATGTTTGGTGATTGGCAACTGATATTTAAAGAGCCCAAGATGTAAAACCTTATTTGTCCCATTTTACCTGATGTCCCACTTTACCTAACTTTACCCTACAGAACTGGACATAAGTATATGACACACAGTCATTCAGTTAGCACGGGTTAGAAAATGTGTCGAATAATCATTTATGTAGGCAAAAACAAGGTGGATACGGTCGCTAAACGTTTGTTGCCATTAACCATAAAAACCCAAACCAAAACGAATACTATACCCTCCTGGACAGTGAGTGGCGGTGTGGTGATTCAGGAAAAAGACACATGAAGAAGAAGGGGAAAAGGGCAGACAAAAAGCAGACGGAAGTCACTCGGCAAAGTCAAGCTCCTGAGAGGGGTGAATTCTCTGTAGAGGCCGGCCGGCAAAAAGGTAACCTAAAATGTACACATCCGTGTCTTTATATTTTACATTTCACTGCATTTAAAATGGCGAATTATCAGCTTACTTCTGAATATAATATTCACCAGCTTTCCGCTTTCCGTTTGTACTAATATGGAGACCGGTGCTTTGTAGCGTTGCGTGATCAGCAAGCTAACCGTAGCTAGCAGCTAGCACTTACAGATTTGCTAAACGGAAACCAGGAATTGCGTTTAGGAAATCGACACTGTATCGTTGTAGCAATAAAATTATCGGGAACGTTTTAATGTTGAAAGGTTATGCGTAGCGTTTGTTAAAATTATTAACTTAAGGCTTGTTGCGTTATTGCGTAAAATTGTTGTCCGCCATTTTGCAACGAGCGGCCCCGTTTAATTCAAAGCTGCGACTATCACGCGAGAGAAAAGGATATAAGCACAGGGTTACTTCATGTAATAACGTTAGTAAACACCGAATGAGTAAAAAATATTAAATATTTTGTTCTCTCTTTCCATCCCTCTTTGTTCCCTTTTCTCTCATTGCTCTGAATCAGATCTTTAACAATGGTGAAAATCTTTGTGGGAAACCTGCCCCGAGAGGCAGACCAGGAGGAAATCAAGGCCCTCTTCACTCAATACGGCACAGTCACAGAATGTGCTATCATCAAAAACTATGCCTTTGTTCACATGGATGACCGCAAGGCTGCCACTAAAGCCATTAAGAATCTGCACCTGTACAAGCTTCACGGCACACCAATCAACGTAGAGGCCAGCCACGGGAAGAACCAGGGCTCTGTCAAACTGCATGTAGCCAATGTAGAAAAGGGAGCTGATGATGAGCTCCGTGCACTCTTTGAGGAGTACGGTACAGTCACAGAGTGTGCTGTTGTTAAGAATTTTGCGTTTGTACATATGTCTAACTCTGACGAGGCCATGGATGCCATCAAGGGACTGGACAATACTGAATTTCAAGGTAAGAAAAGGCTAAAATGTGAAACAGTGAAAAGTGTAGTTGTGTCATGTTTTGATTTATTCCTAATAATTTAATTCGTTTTTCTGTATTCTTTGTATTTAGGCAAACGCATCCATGTCCAGATTTCTAAGAGTCGGCCTAGACACGATGAACGGGATGACTACCCCCCTCCTCCCCCAGACAGGGGTGGATATTGGCCCCCTCGCTATCCAGGAGAGAGGCACGAGCCTCCCCCACCCAGCTATATGAGAGGCCGTCTCAGCCATATCCCCCCAGGTTACCCTGCCCCTCCTCTGCCACCTCCTCCCCCTAGAAGAGCAGTTTATCCTGAACGTCCCTATGAGGGTGAGAGGGACAGGTACAGTGTGGTAGATTACTATGAGAAGTACAGAGCCCGTCCGTATGGCATCCCCTCCTATGAGGACCAACGTCCCGGTGCCCCTCCTCCTCCCCCTCCCCCTTCAGCCGTCGTCCGAGACCGTCTTATGACCTCGTCTCTTGACCCGTATGAGCGTCGTCCTCTCCCACCTCCTCCGTCCTCATACTATGCCCGAGATCGCAGTCCTCTCAGGAGAGCGCCAAGCGCGCCAATGCCCCCCGCCAGTAATGGCTACTCCTATGAGCGCTCCCGACTCTCTCCGGTTTCCCGGGTACCTGCATACGGAGTTCCACGCGCCAGGGACCCCTACGCAGAACGGCTGCCGCCGCCACCCCCTGCAC
The DNA here is from genome assembly GCF_006386435.1 of Epinephelus moara. NCBI lineage: Eukaryota > Metazoa > Chordata > Actinopteri > Perciformes > Serranidae > Epinephelus > Epinephelus moara. Next base: position 4,556 of record NW_026080638.1, on the reverse strand, counting down.
GCTACGCTTATTAAGCGAGGCCCTGACATGTGAAGGTGAGAATAGGTCTGAGGTAGACTGGTGTTCATATCTTTTCTAAAATTGCCATTCGTCCCTGTAAAGGCAGAGAGGCAGCTTATGACTTGTCCTGCACGCCACAGATCTTGAGGGGAAAACAGTTTGAAAGAGCATGCGTACGAAATGCTATTCAACAAGTTGTAAACTCGTTGGTAATGCACATCTGTGCACTAACTTGGATTTCAGCTAATATCAGTATTAAATGTGTGGCATACTCCAACGAAGGCAGACTGTTCAGTCTGGAATCTGTGACTGATGAACGGGACTCGAGCTACAGAGGTCCACATGTAATAAGATGGAACAACGTGCTTTGTATCTACAGTTGCAGACAGTTCATTTGTGTCATTTGCTCTTTTTCCAGGATCGTCGTCCAACTGCGTCGCCGCTCGCCGCCTCCTGATGCACGTGACACTATCCTCTTCCTGTCTGTGGCTGAGCGCGTTACGTTCCCCTGCGATGCTCACAGGAGGAACTGAATTGCCGACGTCCACGTCTGATTTTGTTTTTATTATTTTGGAAAAGTTTTTACTCGTTTTTTTCCCCCTGATTGTTTTAGTTTGTCATTGTGCTGTAGTATTTTTTTATGCCAGACGTCTGAATTAGGCGTTTTTTTTTTTTTTATTTGTACTTTTACGTTTGGAAAAATTAGTGTTCTGATGTTGTGTGTGTGACCATAGAAAGCTGAATAATTTCAGCTGAAGTCTCTAGGCGAAACTTGTGACTGTAGATTTAACTGAACTGAATTATGTTTGGTATTAAATCTAATCTGCACGTTGGTTCCTTCATGTTACGCTTTCCCATCGAAAATCAAACCTCCATGTGACGTTGCTGTGAAAATTTAAACTGGTAAGACGTAGGTTTGACAAATGTAGAAAGTAACTGTTAATAGGACAGTTACCGCAAATCGTTCACATGTACCTGTATGTTGTCGAACTTGTTTTTAATAAACGGATTTGTGCAGTTAATGTTGTTCACAGATGTGCCCCAAATCATGCCCAGCGCTAAAACACCATTAGTGTAACCGCTTGAATTGATTCGCCTACTCTTTTAGGATCTTTCGAAAAAAAATAATCCTTTAGTTAATGATTATTCGTTCATTAATGATGAACACACGCATAGCAAACTTGTTAAAGTCGTCACGCTGATTAAAGAAATATCACTCTTGTCTGGAATGCTAAAGCTTTTGTCATTGATCAGCGTGCCTTTTTACATTGTCTTCTTCACTTCCAAAATTGAAACTTGTTCATATAAAAGCCCAAGTAAAGAAGGGCGTAACACACTCCAGCCATTCTCCACCAGGTGAGATTTCATAGCTGAGGCTAGTTTACCTTGAATCTGGGGGGAGATGACATCAAAGGCTGCTGAAGACCTTCAGAGTCAAAAGGTAAGTCAAGGGCTTTAAGGACTCCTGGAGTAGAAACTACTGCAGACAGCACATGCTCAAATTTAACTTTTCTAGGTAAATACTAGTTTACTACAGAGGTTTGTAACAGTGGAAATACATTTTTAGCATTTTACAGGTCCTAGATTGTTTGCTAGTAAAGTGTTTTTCACTCATTGCCTGTACACACAACTACCCAATCAGCTCTAAGTCTACAATTTATTGACAGTGTTAGCTGGAGAAAACTATAGGCTACATGTATAGTTGATAGGCAAAGCACATCCGGGAAATTGGATACAGATTAAGATGTTAAAATCCAGCACTGTTTAAAGACCATGTTTGGCTTCTGGGACAGAAATGTTTTTGAAATTGGAAATTTAGAGAAGCATCCAGGATACCTAGGTTTCGTTAAGCTGGGCAAGACTTAAGAGTTTGAATTGATCAGTAAAGTCTATGCTAGATCTTGCAGACAAGCATTTTAAACCCTTGTAAAACATGATCTCAAGTGACACAATGAAATTGCTATATTAACTGATTTTACACAAGCAGTTTTGATGGACATGACAAGTTTACAGTACTTCTCATTGTATTGCTGTTTTGGAAGCTGATCTGCATGAATAAAATATTTACAACAGTAACATGGTGTCCCTGTTAACTAATGTAATGCCATTAAAACTAGGTGTAATTGTTTCCCCAAATGGCATTGTAAATGCTTTAAAAGAATAATTCATCACCAAAACGAGAATTTGTGCACCAATTACTGGTGCAGATAACCAGGATGGTGGTGTATTCAGTATTGTAAAAGTCATTCTGGGATTCAAAATATTGTCGTGAAAACATTGTCATTGTCAGTTATTCACAAAGTACAGGCCATGTAGACCTGCTATGTTAATTCAGCATAAATACTTTAATTAAGCAGGCTAGCAGATGTGCAGAGTGGATGACACTGAATAAGGTGGAAAAAATCTGACGCATGTTTCTGAAAACCACAGATGTGTAACATTTACTCGTTTTTGCTGAAAATACCCAGTTTTGGGGGCACTATCCTGGCAGGAAGAGCAGTGAGAGCTCAGTCAAAAAACAACTGCTTTTCATGCACCCAAAGAGCTGCAATGACATGCTACATCACAACTAGTTGAACTTTGAACTTGAACAGTGGTCTGCAGCTTGGTAGGCATTTTGCCGAGCAGTAATGCCATCCACCATCACCTCCTCCTACATTATGTAACTTAAGAACCACTGATATGCATAACACGTACAGATGTATTCATGGTTTGCAGAAACACACAATGCCAACATTTTCCTCTGGTGACTGGGCTACGCAAAATTAGGTTTTCCCATTTTTATCCCAGGTTACAGATGAACAAGGAGCGGCCATGGAACTAATTGCAGTAAGAAGTAGGAATGGGTTTTAAAAAAAAATCTGACTTAATACATAGGTGACATGTAAAATTTTAGTGCCACAACAAGAACATTCCTTCTTTTGACACATCACTTTGAGTTATGTAAACATGTTTCCTGCAAACTAGGAATATGAATTTTTATATAAATATTACTTAAGATGTAATATTGATTCCTTCAGATTTCAGTGTCCTGGGTGTAGTTTTGTCTCCATTTAAGAGATTTTAAATACAGTGAACATGATCACAACACTTAACTTTCTTGTAGCTTTATAAGAGAATTTAATCTTGCATTATTAAGCGTACCACAGAAGTCTATCAAGCAGCCCACGTGCTGGATTACATGAAGTTTAAAAAGTGCTGATTAAGAGTTGTGTGGTTCGGTCGCCATATGCTGTAGGAAACATGCCACTGTGTAGAGTATGAAGTACTTTAAAAGAATGAATATACAATATATTTTTGTGGTTATAAGATGCAAAGAGCTTATCGATTCTGTAATTGAAACTTCCAATTTAGCTGTTACTATCACCACAGTGGAAAATAAAAAGCAGAGCACCAATACATAGGCATGCTCACTTCTGCATGCAAGCATGTCAGTTGTGCTGTGACCACACTGCTTCCTGTCAGAGAATGTTGATTTCACCCTTCCACTGCTGCAGGCCTCCATCTAAAACTCAGCCTAAGAGAATCAGAACATTCATCAACAGACAGAAGGATACAAACAGATACACATTAAAACTCAGCACAACCAAAAGATTGCAAATTTGGCATCAATTTTATATCTTGATAACAAAATTTGAATTTTGAACAAAGTGGTGGCAACAGATATAATAATTAGGCCTAACCCCTCCAACATACCAGTTAGAAACACCCATTCCTGCGAATATGAATAACCATCTTATCTGCTCAGATTTGCAGTTCCAGGTTTCCCGAGTCTATCTGGTGGCAGCGTACATGACATTTGTGTCGAGCTCTCTCTCTGATGTAGGTCTGCGGGTCTCAGAAACTGAGACACAGATCCAGCCTGAACCTAACACATAAGTATTTGCTTTCAATGAAAGAAATGGCACAAGTGAATAGTATGAATTCTGGTGGGTTTAAATTACCAGCGTTACATGCAGTTAAGGGTAATTCGATGCCAGGACTCACTAAAAGTGCAGAGACTTAAAGCTGTTATCAAGGTTAAGTTCTTTATGGTGCATATGACTAAAGCTCTGCAATGTCTGCAACTGCACTGTGCTCCGAGAAGGATACTTTAAATGTAAGATGGTGGGGTGTTTTCTTAATTTGCCTTTGCTGTTGATCAAAATGATGAGGAAATAAATGCTTTGATGCAGAATGTTTCCTATTACCTTGTTGTTCTTCTGACAATTTTAATTGAAAACACATTTGCAATTGCAACAGAAGTTGCTCTTCTTTACAAATGATATGAAGACCTTTATTTCGAATCCAGTCTCCTCTTTCAAAATAAAAGATAGACCATTTAAGTATTTTGGAGGTGCTGATTATGCACCTATGCTTTCTGTTCTCTTTACAAAAAAAAGGCAAATTCCAGCTGCCCAGATTTCCATTTTGTCTTCTTGTTCTGTATAAAAAGCATGGTAAATGCCACGGCTGAAAATGGTAAAACATAAAGCACAATCACAATGCAGAGCCCCACAGTCACACCGACAAAGAAAAAGCATGGAGAGTTTGTCCACTGGTGCTGTTTTGCAAGG
>NW_026080637.1:1848-3389 GCF_006386435.1 Epinephelus moara | reverse complement strand
AACATCTCAGGTTCTGTCAGAGCACTTTACTATTCAGGAGTGTGGCATACATGGCATTTACAAGTCCCATAACATTCTAGCAACATGAGCTTCCAGACTATGCTCTCTGATTCTTCTTCTGGTACAGATTATACACATATGATCGCTGCCTAGTGGACCTTTTAGGCATAACCCATATCATAGTCAACATCAGGATTAACTCAGGCAAGTATTTATCATTAGGAAATAACAGTGTTAATGTTAGGATACCACATCTCCTCCACCTTTAAGTCAACAACTCGTTACTTCTAGAAAATAGGCTCGTTCGAGATGAACAGGGCCTCACCTGGAAAGTAGACGAGAGCAGGCGGCTGCAGCAGTGGGGGTGGTGACAAAAGACTGCGGTCAAGTCGAACAGTTTCCAGCAGCCTTGAGAGAATATACAGGAAGTCACAGAAATACGTATCCTGTTGAACAGATCTGTAGGCTACTTGTAGTTTTCAGACAACGATCAGATACTTTTCAGTATGGCTGAAGATATCGCATACACGTTCATCACAGCGGATGAAATTGAAGCAGAGGAGTTACTTTTGCACGAAGATCGACTTGAACAGAGAAGGTTATTTGTTTTGTCTTAATATTTAAAACAAACCAGAGCTTATGGCCACTGTTAGGCTACAGGTCATTTAGTCTAGTGCTTTGCATTTTTTATAATCGGCACATGTTGAAAACCACATTTTGTCAAGTTATCAGGTAATGGGTTTAGAAATTCTACATTTTAGGCAAATTAACACACTAGTGAAAAAATCAAACAATCTGGCAACTTTATTGTCCAAACTTGAAAACAAGGTTGTATTTTTATTATTTCATGTAAAGGTGCCATTGTGGAGACAGGCCTACATGATTTTCTTTGGTCAGCAATGATATTCATTTAATAACTGCTTTCTGCAAGCCCAATGAGTTCTTTAGAGTTCTGTATAGAATAATACGCATTATATTTCTCCTAGACTGGTTCCCAAAGTACCACATTTCGTCGAGGAGGTTGTAACCTTGTACAGTGTGACTGACTTCAAAAGTCATTTCAGACTTTCAAGGGGACAAGTGGAGGTAGGCTTATCTAAAGCATGTCAAGGCCAAAGTATCATCACTGATAGTTGCATGTTTTTTGAATAATTTTCTCTGTTAACCAGGACCCTACGACCACATTGGCACCTTTTTATTCAAACACACAACAAACAAAATTACCTGTGTCAACCAGTGTTCTTGCCTGTCTATGTACTCTATCCAACCAAGAGTCATATAGGGGTGTGGCAGACAGATTCAACATCTATAAATCTACAATGTTAACCCATCTCAATCAGTTTTGCTCCCTGGTGAATCCACATCTGTAATTCATGGCCCACAGGAGAAGAAATACGCTTATCTCAGTAACAGTTTCAATCAGCCAGATTTCCAAATCCAATCTGTGCTGTCGATGGATGTCACATTCCCATCATAAAACCCCACTGCAACAACCCCATAGCCTATTATAACAGGAAACAGTTCTATTCAGTCATCCTCAC
>NW_026080637.1:0-935 GCF_006386435.1 Epinephelus moara | reverse complement strand
AGGTATGTCAATTTTTCCATAACAAAGATTTCCTGGACAATTTCCAACCACTGTTCCTGTCTTGGGATATTTACATTGAGCCAGTTTCTTGTGACTGCTTTCTTACTTGCTGCGAGTAATATTTTAGTCAAGTACAGATCTTCTTTCATTACAACCTTCTCAATATTCCCAAGATACATCACTGGACAAGTATTTGGGATTTCATATCCCAAGACATTTTTTACAACTAAATTAACATTTTTCCAGTATATCCTCATTTTTGTACAGTTCCACAAGATGTGTGCATGGTCTGCCTCCACACTCCCACATAGTCTCCAGCAGTTTTGTTGTATAGCGAGTTGCCTAGATTTTATTTTTGGTGTTATAAAAAAGCGAGTTAGGTTTTTCCAATTTTTGCCAACAGCCACTAGGGGCGCTGCCGCCATTTTGGACTGTTGAGCTTGGACTGTTGCGCCCAGACAACATGCAAGATGTCAAGGAGAGAGGAGGAAAAAAGTAAAAGAAAACAGTGTAGTGCAATTAACTGCAACAACTATCAGTGGAGCACCCCGCAGCTGGCCTTCCACTGTTTCCCGAAGGATCCCGACAGGTAAGAACTCCTGAGGTGTATGTTTTACTATCAATTTAATATGCCAGTTTTGTTTTGTTATATACATGTATGTATGTATATATATATATATATACATATATGGCCTCCTGGACCATTTATATCAGAACTGATTACTGCTTTAGCATTAAAATATATCATATTAAAATAGCCTATATATTATTATTATTATTATTACTGTCCCCTTACTGTACAAACTGTAAATAAATCTTTATTCCTGACTATGTGACGTCGCCATTAATGTGTTTCTAGTTAAAATATTGATATATATTTTTTTATTTTTTTTATTTTTTAAATTTTTTGGTAGATTGGCTTATGGGGTGATTTT
>NW_026080636.1:0-2390 GCF_006386435.1 Epinephelus moara | reverse complement strand
TTGGATAAGTTGCAGTTTGGGGTTATTTGACATTAAGAAGGTATTATTACAGATGTGCGTCCAGGAGTTGGTGTTTATGGTAACTGTTAAATCTCTTTCCCAGTCTTGGACTGGTCGTGAGAGGGTGTTGTCTGTTTTAATTAAAAGTTTGTATAATTTTGCGAATATTTGTTTTCTGAGAGGTTATATATTTGTTTTGATAGAATAGTGGAGGTGTGTCCAGGCTATTGTCTGATATGTTGATTTTACCTTTCAAGCAGTGTTTCAGTTGTGAGTATTGTAGAAAGGAGTTATTGCCAATACCATATTTCTGTTTAAGTTTTTAAAAGGATATGAGTGTGCCATGATCAAATAAGTGTTCTAGATGTGTAATGCCTGCTTTTTTCCATGATTGAGTAATAGTGGTTTATTTTTAATTTGGAATTCCGGATTGTGCCAGATTGCTGTATATTTGGGGCAGCAGTAGCTCAGTCCATGGGGACTTGGGTTGGGAATTGGAGGGTCGCCTGCTCAAGTCCCCGTCCGGACCAAAATATGGAGCGTGGACTGGTAGCTGGAGAGGTGCCAGTTCACCTCCTGGGCACTGCCGAGGTGCCCTTGAGCAAGGCACCGAACTCCCCAACCGCTTGGAGCACCTGTCATGTGCAGCCCCAATCTGACATCTCTCCACTTAGTGCATGTATAGGTCCTGTTTGTGCATGTGTGTGTTCCGGCCTGTGTGTAATTGACAACAGAGTGAAAAAAATTGAATTTCCCCTCGGGGATTAATAAAGTATATAAAATTAAAATAAAAAAAAAATTGTTTGAGCTTATGGGGTGTCCAGTGATTTGGTTGCATTTCCACCAAGCTGTCAGAGTCACTGCTATAAATGGGTTTTTGAAACAGTTATGATTGATTGATTGGGTGAGGAATGGAAGATCTGATAATGATAAGTCTTGACAGTCGTGTTGTTCTATATCCAGCCAGGGGTGTTGTGTACGATGAGTTTTTTGCAACCATATGGGTATGTACTGAAGATGGTTTGCAAGGTGGTAAAATCTAAAATTTGGAGCAGCTAGGCCTCTGCGGTCTTTAGGTTTCTAAAGGGTGGATAGTTTTATTTGTGTTTTTTTTTTATATTTCCAGTAGAATTTGGTTATGACAGAGTCTATTGTGTTAAACCAATGTGGTGGAGGATGAGTCGGTGTCATAGAAAAAGGTAGTTTATTTTTGGCAGTATGGTCATTTTTATTGCTGCTATTCTTCCGATTAATGAGATTGGTAAGTTGTTCCAGCGAGTGAGGTCTTCTTCAATGCTTTTTTGTAATGGTATGTAGTTTAGAGAAAATAGCTCTGACAGCTTGGTGGAAACATTGATACCAAGGTATTTAATGTTGCCCGTTTTTATTGTCAGGGAGATTGTTTTGGATGCAGCATTGCAGTCTCCTTCACAGAGTGGAAGAATTTTGGATTTGGACCAGTTTATGGAGTAATCAGAATTTTTTGAGAATGTGGAAACAAGATTGAAAAGCTTAGAGATTATTGTTGAGGGGTTTGTTAAGTACAGTAGGATATCGTCTGCATACAAACTAATCTTTTGGTGAAAATGATTTGTTTGTACACCAGTAATGTGAGTACTTTGTCGAATGGCGGCTGTGAGAGGTTCAATGAATATTGCGAATAGTAATGGAGAGAGTGGACATCCTTGTCTTGTGCCCCGTTGTAGTAAAAAGCGTTGAGAGGTGATATTGTTAGTTATAAGTGAAGCGGATGGGGAGTTGTAAAGAGCAACTCTACCTTCCGCTAAATGGCAGCAACAATGTTAACCTCTCTCCTATCATGGCTTGTCTCTCAGATATTAAATGCTGGATGTCACAAAATTTCCTCCGGCTCCATGAATCTAAATCAGAGGTCCTCCTTTTTGGCCCCTCGAACCTGACTTGTGACTTGGCACAGAATCTTGGAGAACTATCATCTAATATCAAACAATCTGCTTGCTATCATCTAATATCAAACAATCTGCTTGCAATTTAGGTGTGATATTTGACTCTGACCTTTGTTTTGCCCTACAAATTACAGAGGTAATTCAATGTTGTTCGTCACCGTCCGCGTAGCCATTTGGTTCATGTTAATCACTTTATCAGGACAAACTTCAGTCCGCTTGATGCGATTAATTACGGCACACACACACACATGCAATGAAACGTGGATATGCTGCTGCAACAGGTGTCTATTGTGTGACAACAACAGATTTGCAGTCTGTACATTGACAGAACTGATGTTGGAAAAATATGTACGACACAAACTGGCATTGAACTGCAATGATGGAAAAAGAGAGAAAACACGTATGCTGTTATAAATGTTTCAATAACAAACGCATTATCGGTGAGCAGCAATCACGTTTCTCTGC
>NW_026080635.1:0-1520 GCF_006386435.1 Epinephelus moara | reverse complement strand
CAATATATATATGTATATATATATATTTATTTAGGTTTATGTTTGTTAATAATTCCTGTTTATTTAACTATATATTTGTTAATACTATTTTTTAAATTTCTTATATTTTCACGTATCTTTCCTCTCTTGCAAGGAGCACCTGTAACATAAATATTTTCCCCTCGGGGATCAATAAAGTATTTCTGATTCTGATTCTGATTAAAACCTATAATAACAAAACACTGTGAAATTGGTAAAATCAGTTACATAAAAGAGACCACGGGACTGATAGAGTGCTGGAAAATGAACTAGAATCATATTTTAAAATAAAGAAAGTTAGAAAAAAAGTTAACTAGCTCTCCTTTAGCAAGCAAGCTAATGTTAAGGCAAGGCAAAGCAAGACAAGGCAAATTTATTTGTATAGCACATTTCAGCAACGACGCAATTCAAAGTGCTTTACATAAAACATACATCAGATATGAAGTAGAAGAGGCCCCAGAATGGAGCCTTGGGGAAGTCCACATGTCATTTTTGTCTGCTCAGATGTGTAATTACCTATAGACACAAAGTAGTCTCTGTCCTTTAAGTAGGATTCAAACCAGTTTAGTACTGTTCTGGAAAGGCCCATCCAGTTTTTCAGTCGGTCTACTAATATGGTGTGGACGACTGTGTCGAATGCTGCACTAAGATCAAGAGCAGTCTCAGTGCTGTGGTGTGGTCGAAATCCTGACTGGAAGACGTCAAAACAGTTGTTTAGAGTCAAGAAGTTGTTTAGCTGTTGAAAAGCAGCTTTTTCAATGATTTTACTTAGAAACGGGAGGTTTGATATGGGCCTATAATTGTTCATTACTGAGGTGTCTAGATTGTTCTTTTTTAAGATTGGTTTGATGATGGCAGTTTTCAGGGCCTGTGGAAGACACCTGAGAGAAGAGTTGTTGATAATCTGAGGCCATGCAGTTAGAAACTCTTTTGAAAAAGCATGTTGGCAGAATATCAAGGCAGCAGGAGGAGGATTTCAGATGTTGTATAATGTCCTCCAGGTTTTTAAAGTTGATCGTATAAAACTGTGTCATGTTACTTGAATTGGTCTTAAGTGGACACAGGGACAACACATATCCTGTACCTGATATGCGGGCACTGACTGCTTGTCCAGTTTTCTTGATTTTGTTAGTGAAGAAGGACGCAAATTCATTACAGGCCCTGGTGGACAGAGGTTCAGAGGCTACTGACACAGGAGGGTTTGTTAGCAAATAAGGCACGTGCATTATCATTCATCAGATTCATCAGATTTGTTTTTCGCCACCTGCGTTCAGCTTTTCGACACTCTCTTTTTTCTATTCTGACCAGCGTGGCATTTCTCCATGGAGATCTTTTCTTACCAGAGACCATCTTCAACTTAGTGGGCGCAATGGCATCAATCACACTGGTGAGAGAGCGGGTGAGGAAGGGAAAGTCTGAATAAATATTTCACTGGTGTTATCAGTGATATACCGTTTGGTGATTACCTCTGTTTGAATATTAGTGTGTATGGAGATAGCACT
>NW_026080634.1:0-1257 GCF_006386435.1 Epinephelus moara | reverse complement strand
CATACGGGTCGGCCAGTCTGGTCCCATTGGTCAGCTGAGAATGAGTACGTCCGAATGCACCACTTGTATCATCTTCCTCCATTGTCTAAAACAAACCTACAGAACTTGCTAGCTAGCACTAGCTAATGTCTGTGGAGACTTATTTTGCCTACAGCTAAGCCCGGCCACCAAAACACATCATACTGTTTACCAACAGTAAAAGGGTCTATAAACAGGTCTTTATAAAAAATTAGATAATAATAAACAATAAAGAGAAAGAAAACTCAGACTGATCCCGAAATAAAAATCTTTAGGCCTAGATTATCTTAATTTTTTTTTTTTTAAAAAGTAATAATTAAAGGTATAGTACGCAAGATTGTAGTTACTGTTTGTAGATGCGCTCGCCAGCAAAAATGATAGTAAAAGCCATCCTAAGATCCCCTCTCGATTGGCGTTTTGCCTTACTATGTTTGCATTTTTTTGGCACTGTGTCTCTTGGATGCCTGCTGCTTATGGTCTTGCACCTGGTTGCTACCTTTTTACAAGTGGCTTGGCCCCCCAGTATCTGACAGAACTGCTTCAAGCTAATAATCCAGTCAGAGCCCTTAGATCATCAGATGAGCTGCTGTTTGAGGTCCCCAGATCCAGGCTTAAAACTAAAGGTGACCGAGCATTCTCAGTGGTTGCTCCAAAGCTGTGGAATAGCTTGCCACTTCATGTCAGACACTTCGATTCATTGGAGACATTTAAGTCTTCTTTAAAAACTTACTTTACTTACTTTTTCTCCTTGACATTTGGACCTGTTGTGAGCCAGACTTGATTTTTCCTGTATTGTTTTATGTTGATGTGTATTGTATTGTATACTGTATTTATTTATTTTAATGTTCTTGTTATATGGTACTTTTATTGATGTTCTTGTAAAGCACTTTGGTAAACTTCACTTGTTTTAAATGTGCTATAGAAATAAATGTGACATTGACCTTGACCTTACAAAGTCCTGACCCAGGGGCGGACCGGGACACAAATTAAGCCCGGGACATTCAGGCGCACCGGCCCATGCACCGGCCCAAAATAAATACAATAATGACCTGGCCACAAATTGCTATGTGCTTATTATTTAACTTAAAATAAGAGCATATGACTCTATCCTAATGCATCTGATTTTATGCACAATATAATTGTCTGCTCTGCCCTGCCCAATTTATATCTCCATGGCTCACAGCCATGAACTAAGCAGGTATAACTTGGGCAATAGGCCCTATAGTCAACTTTTAGTCA
>NW_026080633.1:0-1057 GCF_006386435.1 Epinephelus moara | reverse complement strand
AGATCCCTGAACGTTTTGTTTTTAGATAATTTAAATTATTGCCGAGACTCAAATTTAAGTACTGTGCAGTTCAGTTTTTACTTTGATCTTATAAAAAAAATCAGGGAGCCATTTCATTTTCAGTGAATTTTAAGAGATCTCTGCACTTTTTGTTTTTTTATGTAATAAAACAACCAACCATTTCAACCAAGATTTGCGTCAGAGTTTGTGTAATTCTACAAAAGTTTAAGGTCTTTTTATCACAGATTTTCAGTGTACAAAAACAAACAAACAGAATACTGTTGTATTCAGTCTAGTCCCAGGTGTGTTATTCTAAATTTTGACACCAAAATTTTAATTTTTACTGCAAATGAATATCGGTTCTAAATATCAGTTATCGGTTTCCTTGACTAATAATCGGTATCGGCCCTCAAAAACCCATATCGGTCGATCCCTATTCCGTTCAGTACGATACAGCGGTATCATGGTTCAGTATGTTTTCAATAGAGCAAAAGAAATGCCAGAGAAAATGTCCTTGATTTTTAAGAATTTGAATGTATGAAAACTACTATAATTTGAGCTCATTAAAGTCTGGGTTAGAGCAAATTCGGTGATCTCTTTCTAAACGCATTATACGTGTTGGAAAATACGTGGTAAAAATGTGAGATGTGTAACACTGAATTGTGGAGTTAGACCATTAAACAGTTTTTCATCATTTCTGTGTCTAGGACTTCTGGGTGGGCCTAAAAGCCTGCTCGATGACCCATTGGAGCCGTCTTTAACAAAACTCCTTCCCTAGTACATAATACTACCTTACTACTGATATTACAGCGCATAGCATCTGTGCAGTTTCTTTAGCCCACTGTGTGCCAGCGGTGAATTCGCTATGTCCTACAAGCTCTCTTAGCTCATTCAGTCAAATATATACCGTATTTTTCCAAATAGTAGCCTGGGCGTTTATTTCACAAAATCGATTTTGACCCCAGGCGTTTAAAAGAACCAGGCGGCTATTTGCTCAAGGCTTTTATTTTTTTTTGCACCAATCTGCACCAGGCCATTATTTGGTTACAGTTCCTGT
>NW_026080632.1:0-3215 GCF_006386435.1 Epinephelus moara | reverse complement strand
TTTCAATAATGTTGTTGTAAGCTACTGTTATTAACTGCATCTGTCTCTCTGTCTCTCTGTCTCTCTCTCTGTCTCATTGTGTCATGCGGATTACTGTTAATTTATTATGCTGATCTGTTGTGATTTGTGATATTGGGCTTTATAAATAAAATTGAAATTGAAAATTGAATTGAATGACTGACTGACAGTTTCGGTGATTATGTACAGCATACCATACCATGACTTAGTCATACCAAAAATTAGAGAAAAAAACCCACAAAAAACATTTGGCCACAGGGGGAGCCACAGCGATAAGTCACATTTTAGCCATTTTTAAGCATTTTTCTGTTGTTATAGCCCCACCCAGTTGCCAATTACAGTTCAATTTCTCCAGTCACCTTGAGGCGTCCTGTTCTACATATCTACCAAGTTTAGTAAAAATCGATATGGCGGTTAGGCCTAGATAAGAAGTTAGCTCTCTAGCGCCCCAATTTTGTTTGATCGGGTCAATAGTGGAGGGGTCCCCTCAGATTATGTGTGGTCATATGCCTACAAAGTTGCATGGTGATCGGTGAAACCCTTGAGACCTATGTTATACACCTTTATGTGATGAGCCACGCCCTCCGCAATATTCATTGCCTTATAGAAGCTCAGTTTTAGTAAGTTTTCCAACTTTTGCCAAGGGGGAACTTTAGATATTGGTGCCTAGATTATGTTCACTGAGTTTCATGTAGATCGCTCAAACTTCCTAGGAAGAGATCGATTTTAAGTGTTTTTCAAAAAAATAAAAATGGCGGAAAATCTATATAACTGGAAGCTATGGGTTCTTAGACAAATTTGTTCCTCATGAGGAGAGGCATCTGTGCAAAGTTTCATGTCTCTACGACATATGGGGCATGAGATATGCCCATTCAATTTCGATCGATTGCTATAGCGCCCCCCTTTGCCCAATTGATGTAATATTGCTTTATTTGCATACTCCCATGACCCTCTACCACTGTGCCAAATTTCACATGGGTTGACCAAGTCAGTGAGGAGAAAAACGTGGAACAGTCACACAGACACACCCACAGACAAAGTTTTCATCATTATATAGTAAGATATAATAATAGAAAGGCAATAGGAAGACAGTGATAGTGAAGAAAAACAATCGCAGGGAATGCTGTCATTTACACACTGGCAAGCAACACTGCAATCAGGCTAATTGCTCATGTTGTGCCAGATCATACAACATGCTCCATTTCACCAAAGACAAAAAAACATGTTAAAATAATGTTAAACAAAAAACAGGAGACATTCAGGGATATCATTGCTGTTTATCAGGGAATTGTTATTTTGAAAAATAATCAGTTTTGTAACAAAGAATACTTTCTCACAGCTGTATGCCTCCACAACTGAAGTTGTAATTCACACCCATGTCTGCCAAGACTCATTTGATATATGTAGTAATGACTTTGAAGGAATTTAATAAAATGTATTAAGTGTGCTATTTGGCAAAACATGGATGCTTCTCACATATCTTTAACCCAGCAGCACAGAAGATCTATACAATCAGCACACTTTCAAAGTGGACACCCAAGATTAGTGTCACCAATTCAGTATTTGACAATGTGTCTTGTATTTGACAATGCAGAACATTATAATGTCACAGTAAAGTTGACCTTTGACCTTTTGGATATAAAATGTCATGACGTCATCATTTTTAATTAGTGTATGTATGTAGCGTAATTTGTGAGTTTTGGCCAATAATATGTTTTGTGAGGTCACAGTGACCTTGATCTTTGACCTTCAACCACCAAATTCTTATCAATTTAGGAACTTGAGGAAATATCTTGAGATATCACAAAATTCACAAAATGAGATGGAGACTGGCGCAAGGTCACAGTGACCTTTGACCGCCAAAGTCTAATCAGTTCATCCTTGAGTTCAAGTAGATGATTGTGCCAACTTTGAAGAAATTTCCTCTAGGTCTTCTTGAGATATTGCGTTCACAAGAGAATGCAATGGAGGAGTTCATCCTTGACTCAAAGCAGAGGTTTGTGCCACATATAAAGTGTTTTTGACCCCCTTAATTTAATCGGTTCATCCTTGAGTTCCCCCAACCCAAAAATGAAAACAAATATTGCAAAAAATTTGAGAGGAATTGGCTTTTAACCAAGCTGGAAGAACCTTGTTTAGTCTGTGTTATGCCCAGTCTAGGGGTGTCTGGGACACAACATGAAAGGCCCCCATCTTCCCCAAGTCCCAAGTAGCCACAATGAAAAAGACGAATGGAACGATCAATAGTGTGAATTTATTTACAATATTTAAATAACAGAATTAACTGAAATAGTAACTTCAGGGTGGACTAAGGCCAAAATAACAAACAAAAACAATCCTGCCCAGGGAGTAAGTAAATAACCTAACCAAACAATAAAAAAACAAACGACAAAAGCTGGAGGAAAGTGTCGGGTGTGGCGAAAGCGGAGATGTCAGAGGCCCGTGGCGTTAAAGGAACTTGCCAGTAACCTTTTAACAAGTCCAGCTTTGTCACAAATTTAGCGGAGCCCACTCGATCAATGCAGTCCTCCATCCTAGGGAGCGGAAAAGAATCAGGTTTGGTAACCGAATTTACTTTTCTATAATCATTACAAAAACGAGGAGTATTGTCGGGTTTTGGGACCAAAACACACGGAGAGCTCCACGCACTCGTACTGGGGACAGCCAATCCATGCTCAACAAGATAACTCACCTCCAGCTGCATCATGGCCCGTTTAGTCGGATTTACGCGGTATGCGTGCTGCTTAATGGGTTTGTGGCCCTCCACATCGATGTCGTGGAACAGGACAGAGGTTTGACGGGAATGGTCGGAAAAAAGCAACAAGTTATCATTTATCAGAGAAATGATATCTGCGCGAGCCGAATCAGACAGATGAACCAAAAAACCCTCCAAGTTACTCAGTACCTCTGAATTTCTCAGACGAGCGGGCGGCATCAAACCGCTTTTCTCCGCCAACCCGTCATCACAGAGATGGTACTGAGGAAGAGTAGACGCGGACATCACGGGCGCAACAGGAGGCAGCTGGGGATCACTCTCTCTGGAAAAATAACGTTTCAACATGTTAATATGACAAACTCTGGATTTTCTTTTCCGATCTGGAGTTTGAACAACATAATCTGTGTCACTGAGTTTTCTCTCCACCGTGTATGGACCTGAAAACTGTGACTGCAAGCTGGATCCAGGTAAGGGAAGCAGC
>NW_026080631.1:0-2717 GCF_006386435.1 Epinephelus moara | reverse complement strand
CAGGTTTTTCCCAGAAAGTTTGCCAATTATTAACAAAACCCACATCGTTTGCTGGACACCATCTGGGCAGCCAGCGATTAAATGATGACATGCGGCTAAACATGTCATCAGTGGTCAGATTTGGGAGGAGTCCAGAGAAAACTACGGAGTCCGACATAGTTTTTGCATATTCACACACTGAGGCAATGTTAATTTTAGTGACCTCCGATTGGCGTAACCGGGTGTCATTGCCACCGACGTGAATAGCAATCTTACTGAATCTACGTTTAGCTTTAGCCAGCAGACTACTGTACTACAGTACAGTAGTAATCCAGTATCTTTGGTTAGGGCAACAAACTGAATAACTGCTGACTCCTTAGCACTTTTCCCCGCCCCCGATGAAATTTGATCTTGCAGCAGCAGCAGACAGCTGAGCAGAGCTGCTGAGTCCCTCTGCAGCCTTTGAGGGAGGCTCTGAGACAAACTAAACAAAACACTTGTAGGCTCCTCCACTTAATTTATAAATAAACATAAACCTTATTAAGTTGTCATAATGCATGTTACAATGCAAGATAAGTTGAATATAGTCCCTTGACACGCCACTGATGTGAAAAGCTTATTTTTTTCCCCTCCCCCCGGTTTATCCAGTTGACGTGAATTAAACCGGGTGGAGCTGTTAAACCGGACCGAACCGGTTAAACCGGAAATCGGCACAAGCCTAGTGGCAACATACAAATGTGATCGAAACCTTCCATACTTTATTCTTGAAAAAAAACAAAAAACCTTCCATTCTTCTCACCAACAGAGAAACCTGAACTCACAGCTAATTTGAATTAAAAAAAAGTCACATCCCTCCTCACATCTCTCCTTCTAGACCAGCAAATCTTGTTTTAACATTGTAAAGTGACCTGTTAAATACTGCTTAAATGATTTGTAAATTCCCAAAGTAGGCTACATACAAAAGAAAATCCACATTCAAAAACAGTCACAGTATAAAGTGCAAAAAAAGTTTAAAGTTTAAGCCTCTTTGGGCAAAATATTTACTTGACAAAACTTTACATGTGCAATAATGTAAATGGTTGGAGTTACAGACAATGTAGAATATTTTTTATCCACAGAGAAAGCTGACTTCACCACAGCTTATGTGCCATAAAAAAGCTTACATCACTTTTAACAAATCTTGTTTCAACACTGATTTGTTAATAATGTTACAATAACCTGTGACACAGTCACTGTCTATAAAGTGCACTGCAAACATAATTATTTAAAATAGGTAAGCCCCTTCGTACAAATTATTTAAAGAAACTGTGCAAAACCTTAAACGTGCTATAGTCTTGGTTACTCTAGTATTCTTACCATCTGAGAGACTTTGCTAACTTACTTGAATAGAGTCTAGGGGTGAGTCAGTGTACACGTTTACACGTGTTTGAGATCAAAAACAGTAATGAAAAATTAGTACACGAAAAACTTTTTTTTTTAGGGGGGAGGGGGGTGATACTTATTGTTGACTAACTGAGATAGACTGTGAATATGACAAGAAATGGTGTGAGACCGGGTTTGGCAACAGGTCAGTAGCCTACGTGCTCCGTTCTATTAAAACAGCGCGTTCGTTAAGGGGGTTGTTCGCCAGTGGGCTACAATGAGTACCGGGCCATCAAATCACAGCATCCACGGTGAGAGGACACGGAATTGTTTGTGGTCGGTGGTGAAGTGGCGCACATGACTCGTGCTACGGACGGACGGACGGACAGACGGACGAGCCATGTAGTATCTCAGTGCTGCTTAAAAACAGGTAATACATCTGGCTACATCTTTCCCACATCAAATATCTGCGATCGCCTACACCCGCGTGTGTAAAAGTGCACATAGTTCCGTGTCTTCTTACCCATGCTGTGATTTGATGGCCCAGTACTCACTGTAGCCCACTCTTATAAGACCCAGTAATAATAATAATAATAATAATAATTACTGTGGACCTATATGCCATGCTTTTTAATAAAATTACCAGAGGAGTTCGCTGAAAAACAGGTAATGTCAGCCTGAATTACTCCTGGCGTCCCCGGTGAAAATCGCTGACATGCATGGGAAATACAGCTTCTACAGGCTCGCCATAGCTTACTGTCAGGACTCAGGGACCAGAATTTGGGATGGCGGACCATCAGAATGGTGATATTTTGGAGTGGCGGCCTGTAACCGTTGGTTAAATGGCCCATTCAGTTGGTATTCGGATAACTGGGGCTTTACAGGTATAATTCAATAGCACCACCCAGCGGTGAAACCCGTGTACACGTTTACACGAAAAAAATTACCCACTCTAAACGTTTAGAGAACTCACCCCTAGTAGAGTCACATCCCTCCTAACCAGCAAATCTTGTCTCAACACTGTAATATGATCTGTACAGTTGTGAAAAAGAATAGGAAAGAAGGAAAAAAAAAATTAAAACAGCTTTTTTTTTTCTCTGTTTACTGTGCACAATTGAACATAGGTCACATTTGGCTTTGTACCACAATAATCAAAAATTTGAGCTATAAACTAATGTCTTTTCCTTGCTTTGGGGAGATAGTTGCAATTTGTCATCACAGCATATTGTTTTGATAAAAAATACTTCCTGGCGACATAACCAGGTGTTGAAATGTTTAGCTGCAGGCATCGAAGGGAAACTAAGACATGTGAATTCAGAAGGTGTTAAGGATAGGAGCTAAGAAATTCAGTTTGTCCGTGAGGGAGAGAAATACAG
>NW_026080630.1:0-1272 GCF_006386435.1 Epinephelus moara | reverse complement strand
AAATTATTTCACAGGTCATACTCAGTGTTTTTATCAAGAAGGACATAAATATGAATTTCTTCAGATAACTAAAGGTGTCCCCCAGGGTTCCATCTTGGGGCCTATTTTGTTCTCTTTTTTTAATTATTTGGGGAAAGACATTCCAGCAAAAATACAATTATATGCAGATGACACTGTCATGTACACACATGCTTCCTCCATAGCGGAGGTGGTGCAGGAGCTTCAGACTGACTGTCAGTCATTACAAACTGCTCTGCTGAGTTTAACATTGATTTGAAATGTTTAGAAAACAAAGTTCATGGTCTTCTCAATAGCTTGCTCAGAGCATCTTGATGATTTTAGCATCTTCTCTTCTGATGGTAAATCCATTGAAAGACTGTTCTCATACTTGGACATATGGACAGATGATAAGCTTCCATTTAATGTACGTGCTGCTGCTCTAGTTAGGAAGCTTAAAGTGAAGATTGTTTTTTATTTTAGAAATAAATCTTGTTTTACTTTTAGTGCTGAGAAAAAAGCTAGTGGAAGCTACTTTTCTGTCTGTGATTGATTAAGGTAACATATTGTATAGGCATGCAGCCTCCTCCATTTTACCCAGCCTTGATTCAGTGTACAGTGCATCTCTACCTTTTATTACAAAGTCTCTGATTCATCACTGCATTCTTTATGATTTGGTGGGTTGGATGCTTTTTAATGAAGCCCATGTTTTAACACATCTGGGGAACATTTCCTACTCTGCACCACGGACATGGAACAATCTTCAAAAAGATCTAAAATTGGAAACATTTATATCCACTGATGAATTTAAGGACATCATAAAGAAAGTGGTGACAGAGACATGTGCTTGTTTTTTCTTTAGAGGCCACTGTGTTTTAACCTTTTTTTTTGTTCTTTTGGATTTTTGTATTATATGTTGTATTTGTTGCATTTTAATGTGTTCTGATTGGCTGCTGCCTCGGCCAGGTCTCTCGTGTAAAAGAGATTTTCAATCTCAATGGGACTTCCTGACAAAATAAACGTTACATATTTAAAATAAATAAACTAAAGAAAATCTTAATGTCAAATTTTATGCCCAGACCATGAGTGGTGTTCTTCACACCAGCACAGAACACAGTATGATTTAATATCACCTGGTTTACAGATTTTTAGGTGAAAGGTAAAGGATCTCCGTTCTAGACTCAGTCAGTTGTAGAAAGGTCTGGAACATCAGCATTTCACATGTAAGAAATTAGCACCAGTAATGACTGGATTTTAATGGAATAATTACATATT
>NW_026080629.1:0-1588 GCF_006386435.1 Epinephelus moara | reverse complement strand
GTAAGACTGAATGCTCCTGAAAATTTCAAATGGTATAACCACGAAAGAATGATAAATATTAAATATTTTATCCACCTACAGTAGATTTAAGTGTACTTATAAAAAAATCTTTATTTCAAAAGCATTAAATTGAAATAAGATATTTTTGGAGTATTTCTATATTTAAATTTTAATGCATTTTGGCAATATTGAGCAGGACATTTCCTAAAAACACCCCTTTTTTTCTAAACAACGCGTGACAAATTATGTAAAATTTGTTAAAAAAAACAGTGTTGCACTGCAAAAGTGGACTACATTTGTTCCACATTTTACTCCACATTTATTTTCCTGTATATAATCGTATTTTTATGAAAAAATACCAGTTACACTAAATGACACTGGGTTGTGTCAATTGGTGTAACTGGTATTTTTCATAAAAATATGATACACTGCCTGATCATGTTCCTTCTACAGTCAAACACCACTGTTTGGTGAAGGAATTGACACTGAAAATCAAATATGACAGTCAACAAGGTTAAGTGAACTTGTTTTTTTCACGTTATTTCAGTTCAGAAAAAAGAACATCTGACAACAGTGAGCTAATTTCTTCTACTGTAAATTCTTTGCTGAAAAAAACATTTTACAATCATGTTTCATTTTAAAATTTAACTTAACTACATTTAACTACTTTGTATCTTAAGTTCTGATAAGAAAAAAGTCACCTGACAACAACTCATAAGGGTGAACTGGTCTACTATTGTGAATACGGTTGATAAAAATTTAATGAGGGGAAGTTCAGAAAAAGGAACAGCTGACAACAATTAACTAATTTCTGTAAATTCTTTGCTAACAACAATCATTTAATTTTAAAAATTTAACTCATGTTTCATGTTTTGTGTTTTAAATTCTGATAAGGGAAAAAGTCACCTGACAACAACAACTTAGGACGTAATTGGCCCTTGCTGCAGCATTAGCATTCATTTGCATTAGCACTCTATGACGAGCCACTTTTTCCTTGTTTTTTTTTGTTTTTTTTTATTTGCACACAAGAAAAAGAGTATAGGATGTCAATAAGAAGAAACAGAATACATACAGTATTGACACATAAAAAACGATGACTCAAGAGAGAAAAAAAAAAGTGTGCGGGAGGAGCCAAAAGAAAACCCTTAGGGCTTGTCAGGTGGCTCTGGCATCTAATGGGGAAAACTGATTTTATTTATTTAGTTTGATTACTTTAGTTTACTATAAATGTGTAATACATTAGTAATGAAATAGCAGAAATGTAAATAATTGTATTTTACAGACAGAAATTTTAATGTTTGAGTAACATTTCTACTTTAATTATTGGATTTTTAGGTATTTTAAAGCTACTGTACAAGATCAAAAGTAGTTTTTTTTTTAATAATACATCTTTAATTAGCATCATAAACTACTGATATCTAACAAATTACTATCATAAACTGCTGATATTTGACATAATTGCCTGTAACAGAAAGGCTCTTAATAGGAGTCAAATGTTGTAACCGGTTACACCATTTGACATTTCATTTTAAAATCAAATTTGACAGGCATTATCATGGACACCTGTGTAAGCACATGGCCTTGGTCT
>NW_026080628.1:0-1189 GCF_006386435.1 Epinephelus moara | reverse complement strand
CTTTTTGGTTGACCACAGATGGCCGTCTGGTCTACGTTGACAGATTATCTGAGGATACAAAGTTTCGTCAGTTAAGACAGAGGAACGTAAGGATTGTGGAGTCCCTGTGGAATACAAATCCAGACCTATGCGAGTCAACAATGACGAGGTCTGCGTTAGCTCACAGTAACCTAATCTCGATATGTGGCGAAGCATCACGTTTGGGCAGAGATTGTTTCTATAATATGTACGCGACGTATCCTCTTCCACTCACCGTGGACGCTGTACAGGAAGCCTCATATGAGCCTCCAGTTGTGNCCGGAGAAGAAGCCGAGTTAGTGACATCCAGAATGGCCGAGTTAGCAAGATGCAGTAATAGAATACGAGCCTCCAGTTGTGAAAGAGACTGACATCGAGGTCAAGGAGATAGACAACGGAGGACAATTACTTGTGGAACTGCAGCCTCTTTACAGTACGTATTTCAGCTACATGGTGGACAACTCCGTATCCCATGTACTACACGAAAGGGTCTCACTCCTGGGTGCTCACTGGTTGGTACAAGAGGATTATGCGGAACTGCGTTTCTCACTGAATGTGAGACGCAATTGGTTTATGAGAATGGCCATCGGATTGGCTCTATTTCTAGGTGTCTAACACACACCCTGGTCCGATAGAGGGTAGACACGATTGTTCACGGTCTGCTCATTGCCCGTAAACTGGTTATTAACTAGAGCACTCTATCTAACAGGCTAGCTTACCGTTGTGCATACTGTAATACAATAGCACGAACAATGATCCGCAACCAGCTTAGGAAGGGTGTCAGGGCAAGGATACAGGCCGACGACGCCAGGAAGCAGGATCGTGCAATCGCCTGGGCCTCGCAGATCTTCACGCATAGATTCCTGAATACGAACACCATGGAGCACGCTTTATTGCATATGCGTACCCGACCTGTAGGTTACTACGTTTTCATAAGGCCCAATAGCTCGGTAAGTGACAGGTTTGCAGTACTGGTGCGAGACCAGGATAAAACGTTTCGTTATAACATCCGCCCGGACCCAGACTACAGTCTGTACATAATGTCTACATTGGACGGAGGGGAAAAGCGTTACGGAACTATCAATGAGATGTTAACCCAATGGGATGATGTCAGTGGGAACTATGAGGTGATCCAACGCGTGGAGTCGAGTGAGCTGTCTTCTACTGTACC
>NW_026080627.1:0-2286 GCF_006386435.1 Epinephelus moara | reverse complement strand
GGCAACTGTGCACAGCAAGTGAGACATTTCTTTTGCATGTGAGACTTTTTGTCGCACTAGTTGACATCTTCACCACACAAGTAGATATCCTCATCTTACTAGTACAACAAAGCTGCTTACTAGTTAACATGTGCATGTCACTAGTTAACTAGTGACATGCACATGAAAAAAAATGTAAATGCCAAAAGACTTATTTACACATAGGTTGGTGCACAAATTTGTTAAAATCTAGTGAGCATTTCTCCTTTTCCAAGATAATCCATCCACCTGACAGGTGTGGCATATCAAGATGCTGATTAAACAGCATCATTACTACACAAGTGTACCTTGGAATGGTCACAATAAAAGCACACTCTTAATGTGCAGTTTGATCCTGGAAAAAAAAAAAAAGAGGATTTCACAGCTGGTGCTACAGAAGTGTGTTTCTGATCTCAGATCCCTCAAAGAATCAGTCAGTATCTGGTGAGACACCATTTGCCTCATGCAGTGTGACAAATCCCCTTCACATTGTGCATTCAAACTGCTATCAATAAAATGTGCCTGTGTTGTCCGTAGTTAATGCCAGCCCATACCATAACTCCACCACCACCATGGGGCACTCTGTTCACAACGCTAACATCAGCAAACCACTCCACCCATAAAAAAACTTACTTCTTACAAGAGTTACCTACTGATCTTTAACAGCCTTAAAAGAAAAGGCAGATTGTGCAAAGGCAGAGCTCTTTTAAGGGTTCAAGACTCTCCATAAGCAGTTGACCCTGAAGCTCTGAACATTTGCTCTGAGCAGTGTTAATGTCATTAACAACAACCATGAAGAAAAATGTTTGTCAATGACCTTTTTTTCATGACAAAGACAAGACAATGATGAGCTAAAAAAGATCTGTGATAATAAAAACTATGATGAAGTGTATGTTTTGTTTTCATTGACAAGAAAAGATAAGACTAAAATGAAAGTGGTGAACTCTCGGACATTCAAAATAAGAGAGGAACAGAATGATCAATTATTTTTTGAAAAGTATTAGCAAAATGTTTTAAACTAGGAATGTGAGAACAGCCGTGCTTGCAATTATTTTCTCATAATGTATGAGCAGTGCAACATCAGAACACTGATAAACTACAGTAAATAGTCAGCACCAGGGTGTTTTGCTTGCCTGTAGAAAACTTGCACCGAAAATTCAGATTCAGATTCCGACAACTTTATTCACCCCAGAAGGGCAATTCATTTTTACAATCTATACAGACCACACATGTCAGAGTGATAGGCAAAAGATGCACACGGGCACCTTGTGTGGGCCAGTGGGTACTGACAAGGCAAAGAATAAAAATTCACCTTCTTTAATGGATAAATAAGTTAAAAAAAAACACAACAACATTCTAGTGCATTGCATATTACTTAACTACATTTTAACTACATTGATATGAATGGCGTTGCCAGCCATATCAAGAAAAACAGACAGAGTGAACCAACTATGTCGTTACAAAATAAGCCATTAATTTGAAAAGACTACTGTCAACATTTAGCAGCCTGATAGCGGAAGAAATAAAAGACTTTAAGTAGGGATTTGTTCTCCAGAGGGGTGCTTTGTAATGCCGGCCTGAAGGCATTAGGGTGAATTTGCTAGACAGGATGTGATCTTTTGCTTTCTGGGCTACATGTTTCTCCCAAAGAGTGTATAAGGCCCTCTGCTGGACTCTGATTACCCTAGAGCAGGCCTTAACAATACTGTTGAGACTGTTCCTGTCCCTCACAGACAACCCATTAAATCAACAAATAAAAGAAGTTGAGAGATTTTGTTAATAAATGACTGGTAAAAAATGCTTAAAATGGTGTTACATAAAGGAGTTAAGTATCGCAGTAGGTGTGTTCTTTGTTGTTGATGTTTCACGATCGACTTCCTGTTCACATCGAACTTCAGTTAAGAGTCGAACAGGGTCCCCAGATAGAAGTGTAAACAATCTGAACCTCCTTGTCAAGTGTATAGTGCTAGCTCTGGGTTTATCGTTATTTTTTCTTAAATCGATAAGTTCCATGGATAAGTTAACAAAAGCAGGTAGGGCGCAATCATGGTCTGACTCTGAGCTCTGAAGAAGAGACAAAAGTGCAGTATGGTCAGAGAATTTTACCAGGTTACTACCCTCTTTAGAAGAGGTGCAGCTGTCCGTGTACAAAATAAAAAGCAAGGGGGAAAGGTGCAGGTAGGAGGCTCAGGTATCCGTGAGTGTAGCTGCACTCATGCTGTATCTACTGCACTTTGTTTTCCCTCCCGTATATGTGGCTATAATGTT
>NW_026080626.1:0-1324 GCF_006386435.1 Epinephelus moara | reverse complement strand
TAGATTTAATATTTAGATTTAACATTCAGATTTAATATTTAGATTTAGATTTAGCATTTAGATTTAACATTTAGATTTAGATTTAATATTTAGATTTAGTTTTAATTTTAATATTTAGATTTAACATTTAATATTTAGGTGCCACATTTAATATTTAGATTTAACTATTTAATATATTTCTAAGTTAACATATATTGCCTTAAATGTGGTAAAAGGTGACGTTAAAAAATTCACAACACTTTTTTAAACATTGTTTGAAGCTAAATGTGGCAAAATGTTTATGTTATTTTCAGCGTGAGCCACTTACAAACGGCACCCCATAGTAGTGTGTGGATTAAATTTATTGTTTATAGAGTATAACATAAGACCCTTAGATTTTATTGGCATTTTGCTTAATGAATTTATATTTCATTTGAATTGAATTATATGGCCCAAAGTGTAAAGGTTTAGAAACAATACAACGTCAAACCCCAAAGCATGACACAAAGACTGTCAGTGTAATATAGAAGTTCTTATTTACTGGAGTTCAACAACAGGCAAGAGTCAAAACCAGGTGATCTGTCCAGACAGGCAAAATTGTGCTGGCCTAACACCAAATGACTTTTCAAGCGATTTCACTGTTACAGATAAATTTCCAATGAAATGAAATGAAAATTTCCAGAATAAAATCATAAGTTTCTCTCTTGCTCCCCTGATCTTGATCATTTGGTGAGAGGTGGTCACAAAACTCAGTTTAAATTGTCTTAAGTCAGTCTTTTTCTCATCTTGCCATCCAACAAAATCAAACATTTTAAATATCATCATAAGTTTTTAGTCTTTACTCATGCAGACAGTGAGGTTCAGTGATGAGCACATTGTCAACAACAATTACCTGAGCTCTCCCTAGCAGCAAACAAGAAGACGTAAACCCGGTAGACAGTAAACAACAAAGAGACTCCAGCGTGGAGCACACGTATGAACAAGTCTCAGTTCTCTTGTAGCGTGGGAAAGGAGGAGAAATTGGTGCGGCACCCAGCAGCATTTATTTTAGTGATAAATCCTAAATATTGATTGTTGCTTGTTATTCCCATGGTCTCCTACCACTTAATGGAGCAGCTGACCAACAAAGGTTGGTGGTGAGTTGAGGCAACAAAATCCAAAATGTTAAGTTTAAATGCAAATACACTTGATTGTTTTTCTTTTTCTAGAGTTATGTGTTTTTGTTGATACAGAACGAATTGTTCATGTATCACATTTCTCAAAAGAAGTTTGGCGTAATATTTTCTACAGGGAGCAGGATGGGAAATAATGTCAAAAGGAATCTCGCTGTAGCCTTGCAAATAAT
>NW_026080625.1:0-1257 GCF_006386435.1 Epinephelus moara | reverse complement strand
ACGTACAGATTTGTGGAGTAACGTACAGACTTGTGGAGTAACGTACAGATTTGTGAAGTAACGTACAGATTTGTCGAATAACGTACAGATTTGACGAATAACATACAGATTTGTGGAGGAACGTACAGATTTGTTAAGTAAAGTACAGATTTGTGGAGTAACGTACAGATTTGTTAAGTAACGTACAGATTTGTCGAATAACGTACAGATTTGTGAAGTAATGGACAGATTTGTCGAATAACGTACAGATTTATGAAATAACGTACAGATTTGTGGAGTAACGTACAGATTTGTGGAGTAACGTACAGACTTGTTAAGTAACGTACAGATTTGTGAAGTAACGTACAGATTTGTGGAGGAACATACAGATTTGTCGAATAACGTAAAGATTTGTGGAGTAACGTACAGATTTGTCGAATAACGTACAAATTTGACGAATAACATACAGATTTGTGGAGGAACGTACAGATTCGTCGAATAACGTACAGATTTGTTATGTAACGTACAGATTTGTGGAGGAACGTACAGATTCGTCGAATAACGTACAGATTTGTTATGTAACGTACAGATTTGTGGAGGAACGTACAGATTTGTTAAGTAACGTACAGATTCGTCGAATAACGTACAGATTTGTGAAGTAACGTACAGATTTGTGGAGGAACGTACAGATTTGTGGAGGAACGTACAGATTTGTTAAGTAAAGTACAGATTTGTCGAATAACATACAGTTTTTTGAAGTAACGTACAGTTTTGTGGAGTAACGTACAGATTTGTGGAGTAACGTACAGATTTGTCGAATAACGTACAGATTTGACGA
The DNA here is from genome assembly GCF_006386435.1 of Epinephelus moara. Taxonomy (NCBI): domain Eukaryota; kingdom Metazoa; phylum Chordata; class Actinopteri; order Perciformes; family Serranidae; genus Epinephelus; species Epinephelus moara. Next base: position 440 of record NW_026080625.1, on the reverse strand, counting down.
ATAACATACAGATTTGTGGAGGAACGTACAGATTTGTGGAGTAACGTACAGATTTGTCGAATAACGTACAAATTTGACGAATAACACACAGATTTGTGGAGGAACGTACAGATTTGTTAAGTAACGTACAGATTCGTCGAATAACGTACAGATTTGTGAAGTAACGTACAGATTTGTTAAGTAAAGTACAGATTTGTGGAGTAACGTACAGTTTTGTGAAGTAACGTACAGATTTGTGGAGTGACGTACAGATTTGTCCTGGATCCTTTGCTGCTGCCGTTGTTCTGTCTGTTGACCATTTGTAAACACATTGTTCTGTACGTGACCGCAGAGAAAATTAATCTGAGATATCTTTAGTTTATCAGCCTGCTAAAACTGAACACTGGTGCTGTGTCCTGATGCTGATACCTAGCTACCGCGTTTATCTCATTATTAGACTC
>NW_026080624.1:0-1208 GCF_006386435.1 Epinephelus moara | reverse complement strand
AAACATGACGTGTGAGTGACTGATGTTTCCACTGAGTTCGTCCAACAGTTCAAGTCCAGTTTCATCTGTTCTGTGTTTTATACTTTCAGTTTCTCTCTTCATGTTCGAGACCAGCACTGCTGCTCGTATCATCATCTGCTTGGTTGTGTCCATTGTGCCTGTTGTTGCAGTCGTCGTTGTCGTGATGAAATGGGGACGAAACAAAAAAGGTAAGTCACAATTTCCTTCTTTTTTTTGTCCAAACTTCAAATTACTCACATCTCCTTCATTGTTTCATTCGTCGTGGGTGTGAAGGGCTGAAACCCACCTGATGTGATCTCAGCCTCAGTGTGACCCACTGCAGTATGGAACACAAAACTCGTTGGGCATTAGCTCGCTTTAACATCGTCCTTTAACAACAGAAAGTCCTGATGAGTCCAGAGCTGCGCTGTCCCTCAGACTCAACAGCTGCAGCTTCACCACAGCTAACATCACTTTAAAGGCCTTTTCTTACCATGAGTAGCTTTGATGTCCAGTTTCACATTTTAAATTAAACCTGAGTGTTTTTTACATTGTTGTTGATAAAGGTTACACTAATAACCCTAGTACCAAATCAGAACTGCTGTATTTCTCTGTTTTCATGATTTCAGCGTAGAGCAACGCTGCGTTAACAAAACAGGTTTGAACTTCAGACTAAACACACGTCTCTTGTGTTCACACAGAAACCACAGACCACAACACAGAATATCTGATGGTGGGAGAAGGAGACAGAGAGACGCCCATGACATGAAGGAAGACTATCATATATTTGGACAACACAAAGGCTAAACTTGATGAGGAGTTACAGAAGACTGAGGAAGAACTGAAACATGTAAAACAGATGGTTGAAAAACTGACGAAGCAGAAGACTGATCTGAAGAACCAGACACAGGGACTCAACTCACTGCTGCAGGAGGACAAGGCGCAGATGGTGGAGTGTGAGAAGAGGCTGAGGGAGAACCCCAAAGTTGACAAAGAAATAAAAATGCAGAAGCGTCTAAAGGCCCAAAAGGCTGTGGAGTGGAGAAAGAGAGAACATGATGAACTGTCAGAGAACACACAGGAACTACTGGAGACAACAGAGCAGATGATTATTGAAATGTCAGAGAGGAAGGGAAAACTAGAGCGAGAGAAGGAGCGAATAATGAAACACCTGGAGGTGACAGAGAGAAGGAGAGAAGAGGTTCAGA
>NW_026080623.1:0-1375 GCF_006386435.1 Epinephelus moara | reverse complement strand
CCAATCACGTCTTGTCTTTTGACAACTGACAAGTCGCTCAACCTCACACACCTCATCCCTCTCCTCGCAACACTGCGTCACCTTCAGCTTTTAGCGACCAGCGCCGCTAACAACACTAATAGCGGCTAACAGCTGTTAGCGGCGCTGGTCACTAACAGCTGTTAGCCACTGTTAGCTGTGATTCTCCTTCAGCAGCTCTCTCCACCTGGGAAAGGCTACCCCGATGTTGACCCTCGTTTTTTGAAATCGCTGGTCACGTTGCCTTTTTGCCTTTTTTCAAATGCACCAGCACTTGTGACTAGCCTGCTTTCTGCTGCTTTTCGTCACTCTACCTGCAGGCGGAAACAGGAAACCGACAAGTGAAAACGCGAAAGGCGATTCCGTATTTCTCAAGTATGTCACTGTACGTACCTGTATTTTCAAGATGGCACACGTACATGATGAGACACCGGTCGCAATGTATATGTAAATGAGAATTTAGGAGCTTACGGACATACCAAGATACGCTGATGGAGGTAAATACACGTGCTAGGACACACTTTTGACTGCAAAATTTGTTTGTCTCAAAGAACAACTGAAATTGTTACACATAGTGCCTTTAATACAGCAAAAATGAAAATTAAGTAAAAAGTAAGAAAATACAAAACATGTTAGCTGTGTCCCTTTATAAATTTTAAGAAAGTCCACAAAATTGTGAGGAAATAAAAAAAGTCTTGATATTGACTACATTTTTTTCAGTTAAGGACAACTCTGACTACATACAGACTCAACATTAAGCAGTTTTTAAGAATTTCCCCTCAAGGGGATTAATAAAGTATATAAAATTAAAAATTAAATTAAAACTTTTACTGTATCAACTCAGATACCCTCCAAAATTAAAGTCCCACATTTGTGCATCTTGAAAGAGCTACATTTCAAAAATATTTGACATTTAAACACTGGTAATTTAAGGTCTGTTCACAGCAAACACCAGCAAACTGCAGAGCAAAGTAGCCAAGAATTTGTGAGCACACTGTTATTTCCGTAAATGTTCTATTTATTACCAATGCAGTTCCAACATGGAAAAAATATAAATGTATTGCATTGCATAAGTGGTGCTTCAAAATTTAGTGCTGGTGCCTTGTGACAGGAAACCAGTGGTGCTTCAAAATTTAGTGCTGGTGCCTTGTGACAGGAAACCTTTAGGAAATTATTCAGTTAGTTTTCTAAACTATGGGTGTTAAAACTGTTCACTGGCAAAGGTTGTTTCAAAGGTATTGTGGTTTACACCCAGTATGTTTCTTTTTGCTGTCCTACCAAAGTAAATACATTTATATGTGATGACATCATGATTTTACTGTGACGCTTCATTGGTTAGACTGATTTCACTCTCAAA
>NW_026080622.1:0-1192 GCF_006386435.1 Epinephelus moara | reverse complement strand
GTTAAAGTCAGTAAATACATGTCATGTTCCTTGATTGATAAAATCTTCATTTGGCCTTTTGCATCAGGGGAACACTAAACTGCACTGGTGTGTCAGTAATTTCACCTTATCAGTAATAGTACAGAGCAAGCTGTGCCCTAATCTAGTACTTAGTAATGTATGACAATTAGTAATTTATGTAATGCATTTAAATGTATTATGGACAATAATTCATCATTTTAAACTAATAAGTTTCTTGACTCTTTGTGAGGTACTGTATGAAAAAAGGTGTCTTTATCCTGGAGTCAGTGCTGAAGGGATGACTCTCAAAGTGTTCACTGTACAGATGGGAAGTCTTGTTCGGAGTCCAGTTCTATCTCCTCGTGTTGAGTGTCCACTGGACCAGTCTGTCTGGGTCACCTAGAGGAAAACTTTACACAGACAAATAGATATTAAAAGTAATATATGTGTTAGCTACCTACTTCACAGACTCCTTTACATGCAAACAATACAACTTAAATTACTTCAATGTTCAACAGATCATAATCAATTTATTTTAGCAAAACAAAAAGGTGGTGGCCATCACAGTCCTCATATTCTGTCTGTGCATTATCTATTGTTATGTAACTACAGGCCTATATCATACACTAATCTTCTTAATATTTTATATGTGACAGTCAAATGTCACTTTAGTTTTTTTTAATTACGTTACACACACCTTACTGTAATTTCACACAGTTCGCCACTTTTTAATTTACATAACGTTACACAAGTATAGCCTTATTTACGTTAATGTTACACTGCTCATATGACAACGTTAACATTGCAACACGTTAGCTAACTAACGTGGTGGACTTTTATTTTCAAACCTCACACAGCCTCAGCCTTTTGTTCAAAATACTCTCTCCCTAAATGCCTAAATCCTAACACTTCTCTGTCAGGCTCTGACTTCGATGCATCCCCGGACTGGCGTCTTGCTCGAAGGCTAACCGTTAGCTGGCTGGTTAGCTAATTGAGGAGCTAAGCTTGTGTTGTATTGTATTGTCTGTGGCTCTGTAACTTGATGTGGATGTTGCTGCTGTGATACAGGTCGCACTTGAAAATGAGACCTCCGGTATCATTTCACGGTACGTGATTTTACATGTATTAAATAAAGCAACCTGATCTCACAGAAATACGTGAAATCACCACGACCTATTAACACCGCATTCCG
>NW_026080621.1:1958-3520 GCF_006386435.1 Epinephelus moara | reverse complement strand
TGCCCGTTGCGTACTGCTTACTCGAAGAACACGGCTCCTTCTTCTTCTGTGGTTTAATCACTGTGGGCCGCTGCGGGTGAGCAGAATTACTTCCGCCTCGGGTGCCGTATTCTGGTTTGCTGACTTCCGCTGTGTGTCCGACCCGAGCGAGGCTACACTAAATGACCATATAGAGAAAGGCTTTTTTGTCGCTGTTGGGTTCAAATAAATATGCTGATCTTCAAGGGGGGGGTGATACGAACTAGGGGCAGTTTTATTAATGGTAAAAAGTTGCGGGCAGGATGAGCGTTTATGACCAACATCACCACAGTCAAACATTTTATGCTGCCAGAGCTAGGATAAACAACATAATATCCATTGTCATATTTGACTTTGAAAGAGACTTCCAAAATCTGTGCAGGATCGTTCAGATACATGAGCGCCTGTCTCTGTAGAGACTGAACATGCTGCAGTCTGGCGTCTTTACAGCCAAGACGAACTGTTTTGAACCCGCTAGCAAACTTTCCGAAGCGGGCCAGTTCTCTTTCCAGCAGTTCATTAGGGATGAAGGGAGGGACACCTGACACGCTAATTCGCGTAGAAGGCACAAACAGCGGTGAGACGGCCACAAACAGATTATCCAACAAGAGGCCCGTCTCCACTAACATGTGAACCAAACGCTCCTCTCGGAGAAAGGCCGCGACTGCCTTATTCATCCGAGAACCATATGTTATATTCCTATGGCCAAACTGTTCACCTATAGCCAAGAGAACCTGTTCCACGGTGTACTGTGGAGCGGCCACAACTCTGATCCCATGTTTGATGGACAGGGGAGGCGAACCCTCACCAAGGCTATTCAAGAGAAGGCTGAGACACGGGGTCAAACATGGGGGGGATTGCACATGCGCAGTAAAATCTGGTCTGCACTTCCTCAAAGGCTCAGTAGATGGCGTGAGACCACGGAATAAGGGGGATGTTTGTTACATGTCACTGAGGTGCCCGCAGTCGGTCCTGGGTCGCAAGGTGTTATTCACCGCTGGGTCATGTCATTTTCACAGCTTATTATTGGACTGTCACTGGTGGCCTGCATTGTGGGTGAGAATGACAGAGATGCAATTCCGACAACTTCAGGCAGCCGCCGTCCAAAAGTCCAAGCAGACCGCACCAAGCGCACTCCTTGATCGCTTGAGCGGATCCTGCGCTTTTTATCTAGCGCCCCTGCTGTCACCCTCCAGCATCGCAGTTCAAGTTACACTGCGCATGTGCAATCCCCCCATGTTTGACCCCGTGTCTCAGCCTTCTCTTGAATAGCCTTGACCCTCACCAGGGAGGGACGCCATAGCTCAGTGAAACAATACGATTAATACCAACTTTTGCTCAGTAAATCCACAATTTGTTGAATTAAACTCCTCTTACCTTTTCCTAAGGGACAGGATGAAAGATTGAAAAACCGAAAATAAACAGTCCAAACGTCCCAAACTCACTCAGCAGCTCCACACACTCCATAGCCGCCCACACGCCCAAACTCCCAGCATGCAGTGAGAGGAGAGGAGAGGAGAGGAGAGGAGAGGAGAGGAGAGGAG
>NW_026080621.1:0-1862 GCF_006386435.1 Epinephelus moara | reverse complement strand
TTGGACTGTGGGAGGAAGCCGGAGTGCCCGGAGAGAACCCACGCTGACACGGGGAGAACATGCAAACTCCACACAGAAGGGCTCCCACGCCCGGGATCGAACCGGCAACCCTCTTGCTGTGAGGCGAGAGTGCTAACCACCACACCACCGTGCCGCCCAATAATAAAATTGTGAATCCTAATGTAGAGGGTGCTGTATGTTGTACAATCAGAGTCCAATATAGAGCATCTGAGAGGGGTTTTGGGGTTGAAAGCATTGGGGGAGATCTGTCTGAGAGAACAGAGTGATCCAGGGTGACGTAGGGAGGGATTGGTTGTTCTGAAAAGGGGTTTGGGTCCGGGATGGTGGGACAGTGGAAGGAAGGAGTCCAGAGACAGTAAGGGTGGAGCATTGGAGGGTGAGGAGACAATGGAGTTTCAGTGGCAGAGGCCTGGAAGAAGTAGAGGACACAGCTGGTTAGAGCAGAACAAAGTGGTAAGGAGGATTAACTCTAACTACAAGTGTACATGATTATATGAAACTATACTCAAAAGCTTGCAACTGACCAACAGTAGTAGGCTTTAGTCTGTGACCAGGAAGAGGGCGGTGAGTCAGGCTGAGTCAGGCTGGAATAAAAGTTGAGGTGACCGGAGGACAAGATAATCCTGAGGCAGAGACAGAGACAAGGTAAGGCAGGGCACACCAAACAAGCGAAGCGGGCAAACACTATTATTGTTACTGTACTATTTACTTCTTTTACACTACCTAATAATCACAACAGTCATCCTCGTCTTCCACATCTTCATCTGAACTTTCCACACTATCATTGGTAGATGCCTTGTTCTCACATTGTGCCAGTCTACACATGTCTGTACATCTGAGGCCATTTGCAACACACACATCTTGGAAGTGTGCATTTTTTTGTACAGTTACAGGCCAGTAGATCCAGGATGGCCTCCGGTGCTGGCTGGCCTTCCATCCAATCTACCACCAAGTGTTCAGTGTCCTCTTCTTTCTTCATCTTCCATCCTCTGCCAACAGAGCTTGGGACTTGGAGGTCGTTCTCCAAACATCTTCTCCATATGCAAGCTTGATAGTTGGCCCGCTGTGCATGTTTTCTTATTAAGCAGTCCTTACACAGTGGGAGTTGATGGCTTTCGATTTCACCTTTTTTAATACAGAAAAGGTGATACCTGAGCTCGTTGACCTTGGTGGTTGATGGTTTTGGAGCATACAGGGCCCATGTAAATGCCTTGAGTTTGTCCATCAGTTCTGGGGAGAGGTCCCAGTCCTGGCCCAACTCTAGGAGTGTAATAGCCTCCTGACGATCTCTGCGCCACCTAGACACACTAAAATGACCACTGCTGCCCGTAGGAATGTCGTTGAAAGATCAAACCAAAACTGGCTTGTTTGTTTCATCGAGACCTACAAATCACGCACCCCTAACCTAAATCCAACAGGAAGTGAGCTATTTGCCCTTTCAATGTAACATGTCGTTTTTCAAAAATTCTCTTTCTCAAAAAATGTTTCCTCCTACACCGTTTATCATATCGGCTTGAAACTTGCACACATGACAGCTCAACCCCTGCTGAACAGATCGTCTGAATAACTTTGTCATGACTGGAACGGTTTGGATTTTATGGCCTCTTAAAAGTAACGTGCCACGAAACCTCCTAAATGTCTTCGCACCACCTAGACACACTAAAATGGCCCACCGTTTATCGTATCAGCTTTAAACTCACACACGTCACAGGCCAACCCCTGCTGAACAGATCCTCTGAATAACTTTGGCATTACTCGAACGGTTTGGATTTTGTGGGCTCTTAAATGTGACGTGCCACAAAACCTCCTGACAATCTTCGTGCCACCTAGACACGCTACAA
>NW_026080620.1:0-1174 GCF_006386435.1 Epinephelus moara | reverse complement strand
TGAGGAGGGCCATGCCTGTAAATGTATGCAAAAAGAAAAAAAGAGGAGGAAAAGAGGATCGGTTGCTGGCTACTAAAAATGTGGCCCGTTGACATGATCTGGTTTTTAAATGCGGCCCAGTTGAAACAGTAGCCTAATTGAATAGCCCTGCTGTAGTTTGTTTGTTTGTTAGCTATCTAACAACACATCAAAAATAATTGTAAGCCAGTCTTGTTCAGTGAATCAGTTTATCATGTACATTCAAAAAATATTTAGGCCTAATATTTAAGATCATTTGCTTATAAATACATGAACCTGGTTGTTCTATATTTAAAACACATTGGGTTTATTAGAGCTATTAAATAAATCACATTATTACTTATTATACTCATTATTATTAATAGCATTAGCAGTTGAGGCTTTGGTGCCTTGCTCAATGAAAGCTCTTCAGCTCCCAGTCCCGACTCTGTGTTCAGTCGACACAGGCACTTGAACTGGAGACCCTCTGGTTCCCAAGCCAAGTCCCAACAAACTGAACTCCTGCCACTCATGTACAAAACAAACATCGATTCACTCCTCTATTTCAAATCAAACCTCAAAACACATCTGTTTAAAACTGCCTATTCCATCTGATGCCAATTGCTCTGTCACTTTCTATTTTTTTTTTGTTTGTTTTTAAATTGTTGTTTCTTTTTAATGTCTTTTTATTGTCATTTTGTGTATCTGTACGGTGTCCTTGAGTGCCAAGAAAGGCGCCTTCAAATAAAATGTATTATTATTATTATTAAAAGACATAATTGACACTTTAACTATATCTATACATATAAGTGTCAAATCTGCTGGCAGACACTAAGAGACAGAGACTGTCCTTTGATCTCTCTCATGTCATGTCCTTTGTTGAAGTTACTCTGTCTCATTTAAATGTGATTTGGTGGAAAATCTCAAATTAGATTCATGTTATGTGACTTTTTGCAGATGACACACTGTTCCTCTTATTATTAAGAGCTTTGAATGAAAATCTGCACAATAATTTCTAGGCAGAATTTAACAACACAGAAACTTAACTGGAGAAATTTCTTCCAGGACAGACATCAGTAATAACAGACAGCTTTGTGTTTTACTATTAGAAATGTCTAACCATGTGTATTGTTACCAAAAGAACTTGATTGATCTATAATGGGAACTGCAGTAGAAG
>NW_026080619.1:3550-4866 GCF_006386435.1 Epinephelus moara | reverse complement strand
CCACTGACCGGCAAAAACTCTCGATTAGAAGCGCTTTTTCACTAATTACCTAACGTTGGATAAAATGGTTTAAGAGAAAGGAATGTAAAATCAATAGGCTGCGTATGGTTAACGTTATGTGTTGCTAACTTTATCCAGTATGGTAGCCTAATATATTAGCTTATCGGTTAACGTTCCATGCATCTACTACAGGGCTTAAAGTACTCCGGCGTGGCGCACATTTCTAATATTTTTATTTTTTTGTGGCAACAACTTGGCATAAGTTCGCATTTAACGAATCATCTTCTGATTTTCAGCGAAGCACATGAGTAGTTCCACCAATAGTATAGTGTTATCAAATTCAGCTGGTCAATAAGAGCTGAGTGGGGAGAGTCTAAAAACAACACACACACACACACACACACACACACACAGGGTTTCAACACACACTACTTCCAAGTGCATGCTGTTTAGGTGTCTCAAATGAGTGTGGGTGAATGTGCAACAGAAATGGACAATTGAACTGCGTTTGAGTGTTAGCTTGACTGCCAGCTATCAGACACTGAGAGAAAACAGCATGCCGTGCAGTGTTTCCCCTATGCAACTAGCAGCGGTGCACCGCCGATGCTGTGCGACGGATGCTTGATATGATAACATAACAATATACTATTTATCGTGTCATGTCATCGTGTCATTTCTGTCTCTACATGGTGAGGCGTTAACAGTTCTCCTCTGCTCTCTGTATTGCGCACGGCGGAGTTCCGCCACACACACAGGTGAGCACGCTAGAGCGCGGCTCGGGCCGCATTTTCCTGGCCAAACCAGACCCGAGCCCGGCGCAGTTTGTTACCTAGGGTTGGGTACCGAAACTCGGTACTTTTTGTACTTGGTACCGATTCACGTCGGTACTACCGAGTACCGATTCACTTAAAATGAAACGGTGCCAAATTTCGGTACCTGAGGTGGAGGCGGAGCGAGAGCGCATGACAGCAACAATGGCGACAAAAACAGACAAAAGTTAACGTGCAGCACTGTTCCTAAATGTTCAAAATAAAATGTTGAAACTGAGAAGTTTAGACTATGGGCCCGAATGAGGGCATGCATATCAGCGGAAACAGCAGAATTGTAGCTTTCCGACAAGACCAAGCACTTGTCGGTAATCCAATGTTTTCACAGCGAAAAATTACAATAAAATGATGTATAACAGAGCTTTCATACAGCTTTGCACACACATTACTGTTGGATGGATTACTCGCGAATGCAGGCTCGCACAGAAATGCCACGCATATCACATGAAAGCGCAGGACCACACACATCATTGTGCTGTCATCCCATCA
>NW_026080619.1:0-3359 GCF_006386435.1 Epinephelus moara | reverse complement strand
GGAGCAGATGGATGTGAAGACACCTTGCGCTACCCCACCTTCAGCTTGAGGATGGCCCACAGGTGCACAGGTGAGTTTAGGGCTGGATACATACTTGGCCAGTCCATCACCTTCACCTTCAGCTTCCTCAGCAAGGCAGTTGTCATCTTCTAGGTGTGTTTTGGGTCATTATCGTGGTGGAAAACTTGATAATGAAAACTTGCAGCTCAGTTTCTGAAGAGGGGCGATCGTGCTCTGCTCTGAATTCATGTTTCCCTAAATGAACCGAGCTCCCCAGAGCCGGCAGCACTCATGCAGCCCCAAACCACAATGCTGCCACCACTATACTTGACTGCAGGCAAGGGACAGTTGTCTAGGTGCTCTTCATCAAGGTGCCACACATGCTGAAAGAGCACCAAGACAACTGTCCCTTGCCTACAGTCAAGTATAGTGGTGGCAGCAGCACTCATGCAGCCCCAAACCATGATGCTGCCACCACTATACTTGACTGTAAGCATGGGACAAAATATTGACACTTTAGGCACAATTTGGACATGTTCACTGTGGGGTGTACTCACTTATGTTGCCAGCTGTTTAGATGTTGATGGCTGTGTTTTGAGTAATTTTCAGAGGAAGGTAAATCTATACTACTATATAAGTTGTACACTGACTACTTTAAGTTATATCAAAGTGTCATTTCTATAGTGTTGTCCCATGAAAAGATATAATGAAATATTAGCAAAAATGGGAGGGGTGTACTAGGGCTGTCAACGAATATTCTAAATTCGAATTTAAATTCGAATTTGAAAAAAAAATTTCTAAATTCGAATTTAAATTCGAATTTGAAAAAAAAATGGACCTTCGAATGTGAAAATAGATATTCGATTGTGGAGAAAAAACACACACCACGGCAGCTGTCCTCTTTGCGAGTGGGCATTGGCATCAGACGCGCATTTCTCCACGCTGGTCGACAAGCGGTTCTGCTCCCAGCTGTTGCCTCCGTCACCCGGCTTGACACATTCGCTCGCGGCTCGCACAGAAAATAGACCAGACGCCGAAACGATCGCTGCAGGGCGCGAGCCGGTCACGGTCCGGTGCTTCGAGGCTATTCGCAGTGTGGCCACGGGTCAGAGAGGGGGGGCGAGTGAGAGGGAGGGTCCGTGGTCGTTTATAACGTAATGTTATAAATAATTGTTTTATGTGTTTTAATGTGTAGGTATGTTTTCAAAGACGTTTATGTTGAAATAAAAATACCTACAAGTAGTTATGTTTCCTTGTATTAATACATAACCAAGTATGTTTCCTTGTATTAGTTTGCCCTCTTGTCAGAGGGATGTCGTATGCTGTAAAGCCCTGTGAGGCAAATTGTAATTTGTGATATTGGGCTTTATAAATAAAATTGATTGATTGATTGATCTTGTGGACATAATGCGAAAAAAAAAATAAATTTGAGTGGTTCGAACCTGTGAGTTATTTTTTAGAAGGAATATTCGAATGTCATTTTTGAGCAATTTTGACAGCCCTAGGGTGTACTCACTTATGTGAGATACTGTACATTGAGGGGGACACGTCAATCATGTCTGCTTGGCACAAACCACATGTTTTGGACAACTGTGAAGTCACAGAATGTCCCAGCATCATGGTTGCTATGGTGAGATACATGTAAAAATGTAAGAATTTAGTAACACAGATTTGTTTTTTTCATTGATATAAAAATTTATATAAAATACAGGCACATAGGACATGAAATGATGGCAAATCTGGATAGCCCACATTGTCCTGAAAAAAACAACAACAAGATATAGCATGTGTATGTAGCCTTTATAATGTGATATGAGCTTAAAAGTAAAGGCAGTAAAAATACCCCAAAAACGCCTAGGGCCCATAGGGTTAAGTTTTAACTGACCACGGCGGAGTCATTTGTTAACATAATACTGGGCAGTTGTGAAATGTAACTAAGTACATTTACTTCAGTACTGTACTTAAGTACTGTGCTAAAGTACAGTACTGAGGAATTTGTACTTTACTTGAGTACTTCCATTTTCTGCTACTTTATACTTATATGGAAATATTGTACTTTTAACTAGGGGTGTAACGATACATCGATCCACATCGATACATTGATTCATTGATCAACGATCCAATTATATCGATGGAAAATGAAAACATCGATCCATATCGTCATCTTAAAGATACACATTTATTTTGAAATTCACATAGCAAGTCTGTGTCACCATTTCTGGGCAAGCGCGCCTCTGCTCAAACAACAAACAGAGCTCAGAAATAAAACGGTCAAATCGTATTCTAGTTGTTTTTGTGAGTTGATGTAAATGATTGTGTTAGATGGGCATATGATATCGCGTCATATCAGTCCCAGGCTCCTGAATCGAATCAAAATCGTATCGTGACAGACTTTGTGAAATCGGCAAACATCGTATCGTCATCCAAACAAATCGATATAATATCGTATCGTGATGACGCTGGTGATTTACACTCCTACTTTTAACACCACTTTGATGCTAATACTTATACTTGAAGGAGCTCTATACTGCTCAATATTCAGAGCTCATCTATGATTTTGAGGTTGTTTCCACACAGTTGCCAACATTGAGTTGGCTTAGCTGGTGGCTTGCGGCAAAAGATGCGTATTTTTATACATACATGGTTAGGCGTGGGAAAAGAAATATGGTGAAACGTATGGTAAAATGAATCAAAGTTGACTTGGTTTCACACAGGTTCCCATGCATTTTCATGAACAACATTTTCAAAACTTGACTTTTCAAGGATGAATAATTAAAATAATATATTTTCCTTGCCCTACTTACCCGGTGTTTTTCACACAATCACATTCAAACTCTATTCAAACATAACTGCAGCTAGCGGGCATACATGGAGGGAGAGGTTTAACACAGAAAGAAAAAGGATTACACACTGGTCTACTGGGTAAAGTCCTGTGTTATGTGATCCATCCACTACCACAACCCAACTCCCTCTTTATTCTTTACCCTCATTGGTGCATTGGTCACCATATCACAGCCTTCCAAAATACGTGGGTTATGGTACATGAGAACGACCCGTACAGTGCTAACAATGGCAACAGTGCTGACAAAGCTGACAGTGTTAACTGAGGGGGAACGAGAGGATGGGCGATATGACGCCGTCTCCTTATCAGCGCCAACTACCATATTAGTGCAGTGCAGAGCAGCGCCCATCAACTACCATATTAGTGCAGTGCAGAGCAGCGCCCATTAGCAAGCCAGTAGAATACACACAGGACTGAAATGCAACATGCACATGCAGCCAGACCATCTACCACAACAATGAACAGAGAAGCTCGGATTACAAGACACAAAGATAGCATTGATGCTTTTAAGACAGGA
>NW_026080618.1:0-1905 GCF_006386435.1 Epinephelus moara | reverse complement strand
GGTTGATCTCGCTTCGTGATACAGGCCCCAGGATCCTGAACACACATGTTATGGCACTGCCCAGAAATAAGAACATTTTGGGAATGAGTGTTGTTAAATGTTGCTGTGTTTGTTGGGAGTTCAGGTGGATGGTGTAAAATCTGGAGTAATACAACATCTGAGCACCTTGCCATTATTAGCTTCATCCTTAAGAACTGAAAAGTACAGATATGAAATTGTTTTTGTTTGAATGACCCGCTGAGGTATTTTATAGAAGAACTAATGATGGAGTGTGCAGCCTCAGATGGTTCAGATGGATCATGGACACTCAACAAAGAATACATAATACATACATATTTGAGAAGTGTTATGAATGTTGAAGTAAGCCACTACAAGGAGCAGGACTCTGAAGCCCTCAGTGTGACCTGTTTTCCTCATCAGATGTGTTTTCAGGGATGTACAAGATTTACTTTTGGGTTATTTTGCGTGTGAATTGAAAACATGTCCATATGAAAGCTCACCCTGACTGTGCTGCACTGTGTTGTGTTTGAGTGCTGTGTGTATTTTGTCACTTATCACCCACTTCGCATAGATAAATACAAAAACAAAAAGAGGAGCAAAGATTTTGAAAATAAGGGGCACAGATATATCCCTGCGAATCTTTCTTGCCATTTACCTGAGGTGCATTTGCTAGTGGTGGGCAAAATAATTTGAAATGGTTTATAAACCAACCGGAGGAGGGCTCAGCGGCACCTTGCGCTGGGAGCCTATATTTCCGACAGCACTCGAACGCAGCATTAAAGCGACACTGGTGCCCGACTGGACCCAGTTCATGTGAGTTTCTTGACCAGTTTAAAACCTCATTTCAAACCTGTCTGTCGTCTGTGAATCCATCGCTGGCTGTCGGCTTCATCCTCCGACTGTTTAACCGCTCTTTAATATCGCGAGACGTTGATTTTCAGGCGCTGCTTTAGAAGCTAAGTTAGCGTGCTAACGGCTAGCCAGCTGTTAGCTGTGTAGCAGTTGCAGTGATCGAGCTGATGGAGCAGAAGTTGTTTTAACGATGTTTCGCCTCATTTAACGCGCAGAAAAACACCAACACGTCCGGTTTGATGTTGTCGCTGATTTATTAACGTGTGTTTCGAGGCGTCGCAGCTTGTTTAAGAGTTTTATTCTTGTGTTGTCTTAAAGTTTGATGCACCTGTTGCGAGTTGAACCTGCTGCTGGGACAGATTTACTGTTTAAGATATCAGACTATTATCAACATCGAGGCGAGCAGATATATTTATTGATTAGTTTCCACTCAAGGTTTCACCCCCTCCCCTCTCGACCTGTTTGAGTTTCACTTCCTGGTTTCTCAGGTGAGTTTTCAGGTGTGATTGTGACTAAGCGAGACCTTCAGTGTGTTATTTCATGTGCGGGTTGAGGAATGTGTGTGTGGTTTGTTTTTCCCACCAGTGTGTGTGCTGATAAAGTGGGTTCAGCTCTGCTGTGATGGTGAAAATGAGCCGAGCTGCTGACAGTCCGATAACATGGTTTCACCTGTGAGACACACACACACACCTGAACGCAGCACAGAGAAGAAGTCTGCTTCCATGTTAGTGCAGGAAATGTGCACATGTGGAGGTTAGTTTCATGTTAACATTTAAATCAGCGGGTGGAGGAAGTGTTCAGATCCTTTACTGAAGTTTAAGTACTAATACAACTCTGTTAGAGTTCACCAGTACAAGTGCTGCATTCAAGACCTTAAGTAGGGACTGTTCGTTATTTATGGAGAGCTGGGGTGGTGCAGACAGGGCAGGCATATTAAATAGTTTTTTTAAACACTGAGGAGGGACTTTTTTTAGTGGAAGGACATGCAACTTTAAATGGCTATAATTGGTAGGGTTCAGGATATACAGACCCTTTCCAAAAAATTAGAATATC
>NW_026080617.1:0-1106 GCF_006386435.1 Epinephelus moara | reverse complement strand
GGCGACCTCTCTAAAGCAAGGCCCTTGCTCTATATATATATATATATATATATANTACATACATGGCGGCGCAAGATGGCGACCTCTCTAAAGCAAGGCCTTTGCTATATATATATATATAAAAGCATAGTTATAAGGCTACGAAAACCAAACAAATTTTATTTTATAGCGATTATACATATAATATTAAACATGTTAATGGGTAGAATATTCAGATTCAGATTCAGATTTGACAATAAACCATGCCAAATATTACACACTGGCCCTTTAAGAAAAGAACCCCTGATCATCTTTCAGTATTGAGCTCCTAGCTATTATGACAGCGATGCAGTGGATAGAGGAAAACAACATTAGAAAAGCAGTCATCGCATCAGATAGCTTGGCAGCACTCACTAGCATTAAATCCGTTAAGTCCTGCAGGCTAGATCTGGTTTTCAAATTCATCACTTCATTTACAGAATGTTCAATATGGGGTGTCGTTTGTAAAGTGGCTCACGCTGAAAATAACATCAACATTTTGCCACATTTAGCTTCAAACAATGTTTAAAAAAGTATTGTGAATTTTTTAACGTCACCTTTTACCACATTTACAGCAATATTTGTTAACTTAGAAATATATTAAATAGTTAAATCTAAATCTAAATGTTAAATCTAATCTAAATCTAAATGTTAAATCTAAATGCTAAATCTAAATCTAAATGTTCAATCTAAATATTAAATATAAATCTAAATGTTAAATCTAAATGTTAAATCTAAATGCTAAATGTAAATATAAATCTAAATGTTAAATCTAAATATTAAATCTAAATCTAAATGCTAAATCTAAATCTAAATGTTAAATGTTAAATCTAAATGTTCTGGGTGAAACTAAATATTTAGCTAATATGCAAATTCACACTGCCGGTCACCGGAAGTACCAAAATAAAAGCTCAAGATGGTCAGACTGCGTTTATAGAATCAAATAACGAATTAAAACTAACTTATCGGGGGAAATGGACACTTGAACATACATTAGCGTGATAATAACTACCTAAAATAACAAGAAACATGTTTGCAGAAATTTTATTTGACATGTACTTTGAGTTGTTAGTGTCCCTTTGGAGGGA
>NW_026080616.1:0-2052 GCF_006386435.1 Epinephelus moara | reverse complement strand
TTGGAATCGATAATAACTGGAACCTATAAGCAGAATCAGAATTGGAATCAGAATTGGAATCGCTAAACTTCAAACGATACCCGACTGTAATGAACACTTGCGTAGCTAAACTAATCCCCTAATCACACTAATAGTGCACACAATCTAACTTTTATAGTAGGCCGAGTATGCCATTCTAAAATTATGTTCTATTTTTTGAGTAGTGTATACTGATACAAGGCAAGGCAAGGGAAGTTTATTTGTATAGCACAATTCAGCAACAAGGCAATTCAAAGTGCTTTACATAAAACATACATCAAGTAAAAGCAATAAAGGCAACATAAAAATACATTAAATACAATCAGAAGGAGTTACATTGGAAATAAAATAGTACAATTAATTAGAAAGAGTTTAGTTAGAAAGAAAAAAAAGCTAAAACAGAATAAGTTACAGTGCAGTGTGAGATAATAATCAGAAGCCTCAAGTTTGATTCAGTAATAGGCAGTGGCAAACATAAAAGTCTTTAGCTCTGATTTAAAAGAACTGAGAGTTGCAGCAAACCTGCAGTTTTCTGGGAGTTTGTTCCAGATATGTGGAGCATAAAAACTGAATGCTGCTTCTCCATGTTTAGTTTTGACTCTGGGGACAGAAAGCAGACCTGTCCCAGATGACCTGAGTGGTCTGGATGGTTCATAACGTAGCAGCAGATCAGAAATATATTTTGCTTTATTAACCAACAACAGTATTTTAAAGTCAATTCTTTGACAGACAGGAAGCCAGTGTAAAGATCTGAGAACTGGAGCGATATGATTCACCTTCTTGGTCTTAGTGAGGACTTGAGCAGCAGCATTCTGAATCAACTGCAGCTGTCTGATGGATTTTTTAGGGAGACCTGTAAAGACACCGTTATAGTAGTCAAGTCTACTAAAGATAAATGCATGGACAAGTTTTTGCAAATCCTGCTGAGACATCAGTCCTTTAATATATTCTTCAGGTGATAGTAGGCTGATTTTGTAACTGTCTTAATGTGGCTGTTGAAATTCAGGTCTGAGTCCATGACTACACCAAGATTTCTGGCTTGGTTTGTGCTTTTTAACATTACAGATTGAAGCTGAGGGCTGACTTTTAATCGTTCTTCTTTGGCTCCAAATACAGTTACTTCAGTTTTATCTTTGTTCAGTTGAAGAAAATTCTGGCACATCCAATTATTGATTTGTTTGATGCATTTACTCAATGCTTGTATTGGACCATACTCCCCTGGTGATATGGTTATGTAAATATATGTGTCGTCTGCATGATTATGGTAAGATATCTTGTTGTTTTCCATAATTTGAGCCAGTGGGAGCATGTAGATGTTAAACAGAAGAGGCCCCAGAACAGAGCCTTGGGGAACTCCACCTCATTTTCGTCCATTCAGATGCGTAATTACCTATAGACACAAAGTAGTCTTTGTCCTTTAAGTAGGATTCAAACCAGTTTAGTATTGTTCCGGAAAGTCCCCAGTTTTTCAGTGGGTCTAGTCATATGGCGTGGTCGACTGTGTCGAATGCTGCACTAAAATCCAGTAACACTAAAACTGAAAATCTGCCACTGTCTGTGTTTAAGTAGATGTCATTGAAGACCTTAAAGGTGCTGTATGTAAGAATGTGGCCAAAATGGTTACTGCACTCAAATTCAAAATACTGCCGCGAGTCGTGTCCGCCCCCCCTCCCCTACAGATTTGAGGTTGCTGCTCTGTGTTGAATTGCTGCGTTGTGCTCTGGCATCCGGCAAAAATAGAAGTCCTGCGTATCTGTTGTGAGGGCTCCGGAGTGCCGCAGCTGAGACGGAGCCGGAACGCAGCACAGCCGCAGCCGGTGGAAACACACACATTGACTAGAATTGAATCCTATCGGCTCCGCTGCCGTGCCGGAGCGCAGACGCAACCAACACGCATCTGGTGGAAATTGGGGGTGATTTGTTTGCCCACGGGCGGCTGCCGTGGCAGGGCCGCGTCGCCGTGTTCTTGATGTTCGGTTTTCCAGCGGACTGTTCGAGCTAGTCCGGTTTCTCTGCTGCTAACGCTGCTGCCGG
>NW_026080615.1:0-1248 GCF_006386435.1 Epinephelus moara | reverse complement strand
TTTTTCATGGAATACTATACTATGACTTTTTCATAGCAGACTATACTATGACTTTTTCATGACATACTATACTATGACTTTTTCGTGACATACNACTATACTATGACTTTTTCGTGACATACTATACTATGACTTTTTTCATGACATACTATATTATGACTTTTTCATGGCATACTATACTATGACTTTTTTCATGACATACTATACTATGACTTTTTCATGGCAGACTATACTATGACTTTTTTATAACATACTATACTATGACTTTTCATGGCAGACTATACTATGACTTTTTCATGGCAGACTATACTATGACTTTTTTCATGACATACTATACTATGAGTTTTTCATGGCAGACTATACTATGACTTTTTCATAACATACTATACTATGACTTTTCATAACAGACTATACTATGACTTTTTCATGACATACTATACTATGACTTTTTAATGACATACTATACTATGACTTTTTTCATGACATACTATACTATGACTTTTTCATGGCAGACTATACTATGACTTTTTCATAACATACTATACTATGACTTTTCATAACAGACTATACTATGACTTTTTCATGACATACTATACTATGACTTTTTAATGACATACTATACTATGACTTTTTTCATGACATACTATACTATGACTTTTTCATGGCAGACTATACTATGACTTTTTCATGGCAGACTATACTATGACTTTTTTCATGACATACTATACTATGACTTTTTCATGGCAGACTATACTATGACTTTTTCATAACATACTATACTATGACTTTTCATGGCAGACTATACTATGACTTTTTCATGGCAGACTATACTATGACTTTTTTCATGACATACTACACTATGACTTTTTCATGGCAGACTATACTATGACTTTTTCATAACATACTATACTATGACTTTTCATAACAGACTATACCATGACTTTTCATGACATACTATACTATGACTTTTTCATGGCAGACTATACTATGACTTTTTCATGGCAGACTATACTATGACTTTTCATAACAGACTATACTATGACTTTTTCATGACATACTATACTATGACTTTTTCATAACAGACTATATTATGACTTTTTCATGACATACTATACTATGACTTTTTCATGGCAGACTATACTATGACTTTTCATAACAGACTATATTATGACTTTTTCATGACATACTATACTATGACTTTTTCATGGCAGACTTTACTATGACTTTTTCATAACATACTATACTATG
>NW_026080614.1:0-1342 GCF_006386435.1 Epinephelus moara | reverse complement strand
TTTCTTCTACTCTGCTCTTCTTTCCTCTACTCTGCTCTGCTCTGCTCTACTGTACTCTGCTCTACTCTGCTCTGCTCTGTTCTACTCTGCTCTTCTTTGCTTTACTCTGCTCTGTTCTACTCTGCTCTACTTTGCACTGCTCTGCTCTACTATACTCTACTATGCTCTGCTCTACTCTATTCTGGTCTGCTCTACTATGCTCTGCTCTACTCTATTCTGCTCTGCTCTGCTCTACTATACTCTGCTCTACTCTAAAATCTGCTCAACTCTGCTCCACTCTACTCTGCTCTACTCTATAATCTGCTCTACTCTACTCTGCTCTACGCTATTCTGCTCTGCGTTGCTCTACTCTACTATACTCTGCTCTACTCTACTATGTTCTGCTCTACTATGCTCTGCTCTGTTATACTCTATTCTGTGCTTTGCTCTGGTCTACTCTACTCCACTTTACTGTGGTGTACTCTATAATCTACTCTACTCGTCTCTACTCTGCTCTACTCTATAATCTGCTCTACTCTACTCTGCTCTGCGTTGCTCTACTCTACTATACTCTGCTCTACTCTACTATGCTCTGCTCTACTATGCTCTGCTCTGTTATACTCTATTCTGTGCTTTGCTCTGGTCTACTCTACTCCACTTTACTGTGGTGTACTCTATAATCTACTCTACTCGTCTCTACTCTGCTCTACTCTACTATACTCTGCTCTACTCTAAAATCTGCTCAACTCTGCTCTGCTATACTCTGTTCTGCTCTATTCTACTATACTCTACTCTACTCTATAATCTGCTCTTCTCTACTCTGCTCTACTCTATTCTGCTCTGCTTTGCTCTACTCTACTATACTCTGCTCTACTCAACTATGCTCTACTATACTCTATACTGTGCTTTACTCTGGTCTACTCTACTCCACTTTACTCTGGTCTACTCTATAATTTACTCTATTCTTCTCTACTCTTCTCTGTTCTTTTCTTCTCTAGTCTGCTCTGTTCTGCTGTACTTTATTCTGCTCTGCTCTAGTATACTCTGCTCTACTCTGTTCTGCTCTACTCTGCTCTGCTCTGTTCTACTCTGCTCTACTTTGCTCTACTCTGCTCTACTGTGATATACTCCGTTCTGCTTTACTCTGCTCTGCTCTACTATACTCTGCTCTGCTTCACTCTGCTCTACTTTGCTCTACTCCACTATACTCTGCTCTCCTATACTCTTCTCTACTCTACTATGCTCTGCTCTGCTCTACTCTGTTTTGCTCTGCTCTGCTCTACTGTGCTGTGCTCTACTCTATACTGTGCTCTACTCTACTTTACTCTACTCTACTCTACTCTACCCTGGTCTACTCTACTCT
>NW_026080613.1:0-1041 GCF_006386435.1 Epinephelus moara | reverse complement strand
CATTTGTCGCGATTTAGCGAATGGAAAGTTACCGCGAAAGTGGGCGTGCCTTACATCACACAATTCAGCTGAATTCAGAGAACATGTAAATAGAAGGTTTAACAATGTGCGACATATTATGTGGGATTTATTAGCCAAAAACGCTTTTGCATTGAAAATAGTGCCACCTGCTGGTCATACCAAGTTTCATGTTAATCCGCCCAACCGATGTTGAGATATAACATACTTCAATTTAAAGAGTGCCACCTGGTGGTCATCGCCTGACATGTTGCACAGAGCCTCAGGGGCTCATGGGTAAGTAGTAAACTGAGTTTCATGTCATTCAAACATACC
Organism: Epinephelus moara; assembly: GCF_006386435.1. Lineage (NCBI taxonomy): Eukaryota > Metazoa > Chordata > Actinopteri > Perciformes > Serranidae > Epinephelus > Epinephelus moara. The sequence continues at coordinate 708 of NW_026080613.1, read as the reverse complement.
AATGTGGACATATGCAACACTTCCTGTTTTGTACCAAATCTACAGGAAGCTGCTATTTAATAACTTCAGAATTCTTTGAAAATATAAAAATTATTTTACTAACTTTTTGTCAGAAGAGTCCACAGATGCTGTGTGCAAAGTTTAGTATAAATCAGTTAAATTGCCTAGGAGGAGTTCGAAAAAGTATGTTTGCGACATTTTACGAATTTACGGAAAAAAACGTTAGGCGGAATGGGCATGGCCTATATCACCAGATTCAGCACAATTCACTGAACGCGTCGATACAAGGTTTTTGAATGTGCCACAAAGTATATGAGAGTTATGAGCCAAAACGCACTGTCCTTGATTATAGCGCTACCTAGTGGTGGAAATTCAGGACGACAATAGATTATAAAATTTTTCACCAGACCAAACGCGTGTGCCAAATTTGGTGAGTTTTTGAATTTGGGAAAGGGGCCAAATTGGGGATTATATGCGCAGAATAATAACAATAATTCAAGCTGCAAGCAGCGTTTGGCGGGACCTCGCACTCGCGCCTGTTTCGGCCCCCAGCATATGCCGTCATTGTGAATTATTTAGAAATATCAAACATATTGCCACAAACATCAGAAAATCCTTACAGAGCTGAACGTTTTGATGTTTGAATGCTTTCTGTAGCTGTAGGTATGCATAACTGATGTCACAATATGCAAATTAGATGAGTGAATT
>NW_026080612.1:0-1051 GCF_006386435.1 Epinephelus moara | reverse complement strand
TTTCTAGTTGGAGCCGCGCCTCGTTTTCAAACTGCATGGTTTGACTAAAATGAACAGTGACAGCAATATAGTCCACGATGACCAGTGCTAAAATCAACCTGTGTAGTTGTCCCTCCAATGTGACAATAGAAAGTGTCACATTTATCTTGCAAGTGTACTCTTCTTCAGTTTTTTTTTTTTACTTCCCAAGTGGAAATTCTGACCAATCGAGCAGCTTTCAAGGCATTTGATGTAGTTTGCTTGTAAATACTGCCGTGAGAAAACGAAGCAACTCTAGGCAATTATGCAACTTTGTCACAAAATGAATCTCTGATTTGGACCAAAGCAAGTGAACTCTAGGTCTGAAAGCACCCTAAGTAAATTAAAACACACTGTGATAATAAAACCTCTCCTTTAACTTTTGCTGTGTGCTATTAAGAGTTTTACTTGAGAAGAAAGTTTTGAGTAGGCCTACTTCTAGCTGCTAATAGCCTACCAACATTCTCAGTTAGAGAAAGGGGGGAAAATAAAGCAAGGCACTTTGCTTGGGGCCCCAGGCCCCCAAAACAGTAAATCTATCCCTGGTGGCAAGGATAATTAAGGCACAGTAAAAAGCAGCTGACGAAAGGAGAACGATGCGTCCCTGTATTAGTAAAGAATCCCATTTAAAGTCTGACTAAAACTGAAACTAAAACAAAGAAGTCACTTTTCACAGCTGAAAGTTTGACTGTTAATTCAGACACTGAGGTGCTGTGTGGAGAGGCTTCACTGTGTTTGTCTGCCTCTCTCATACGCTGTGTGACCGGGCACTGTTCTGATCGATTGATCAGCGATCAGGGAGGTCCAGAAATGTTTTGGCAAAAACTTCTTCTTCCCCTGACCGAATAATGCATTTGCTTCACTTGTTCCATTGCTCAGGCGCCTATGAACCGTGCGTCACATTATTGCTGTGGTGATATACAGTGGTGGAAAAAAGTTTTCGGACACCCTTAAAATTTTACACAATCTCAAATATTATCATGAAATATTTGTGGAAATATCTTTTTTGTGTTTCAAAAGGTGTGGCTGCATT
>NW_026080611.1:0-9502 GCF_006386435.1 Epinephelus moara | reverse complement strand
GTGTGTGTGTGTGTGTGTGTGTGTGTGTGTGTGTTTAAGGCCGGAGAACAGGTCAGTGAAAACTTAACGGTGGTTACTTCGTTTAATATACATATTCAGTCTCTCTTTCAAACTCAGTGCAGACTTAATGTGAATGGTGTTTGAGTGCTGGTTGGTCGGAGATGGACGGTATTTTGTGACAGCCTGTCATTGCATCTCGCCGGTAAAGGAGCTTAAGGTGTTGTGTTTCCACCAATGCCGATTGGAGCTGGAGGCCATAAATACCCGTGACTACTGCAGAGTAATTAGACCTGGGTGTGTGCTGATTAAAACTTCTCCCATTAAATTAAAAAGCCAGATGTTAGCGGGTTTTTTTGTGCAGTGGGAAAGGGGCTTGAGTGACCACTCAAAGCCCTTTACAACACAGGCACCATTCACCCATTCACACACACACTGTTGGCCAAGGCTACCATGCATAGACCCTCACACCAATGGCTCGGGAACAGTTTGGTTCTGACATGTTGACTGCAGGGGCCAGAGATCAAATCACTAAACTTCTAATGAGTAAACAAAGTAAATAAACAAAGAATGAGATCATGGATACAAGCAGCCAAAATGAGTTTCCTCCGTGGGGGTGGCTGGGATCAGCCTTAGAGATATGGTAAGGAGCTCGGACATCCAGATAGAGCTTGGAGTAGAGCTGCTGCTCCTTCACATCAAAAAGGGTCCGTTGAGGTGGTTCGGGCATCTGATCAGGATGCTTCCTGGGCGCCTCCCATTAGAGGTGTTCCAGGCATGCCCCACAGGTAGAAGGCCCTGGGGCAGACCCAGAACACACTGGAGGGATATTTCATCTGGCCGGGGAACCCTTTGGGTCCCCCAGGAGGAGCTGGAAAGCGTTGCTGGGGAGAGGGACGTCTGGCGTGCTTTGCTTGGCCTGATGCCCCTGTGACCCGGCCCCGGATGAAAATGGATGGATGAATGGTACAGGGGTGCTGTAGCCTATCACAGCTAACATTGGGCAACAGGTGGGACACATCTTGGACAGGTCAGCAGACCACAGGGCTGACACATAGAGGCAGACATCAACAAGCTTAATTTATGGAGGAAAAGAAGTCATCACCACCACTACTGAAGTGAAATATCCTTAAAACTGTGTAAAACAGGGTAAATAAACAGTGTGTCCTCTGATTTCATTTTCTCTCTCCCACAGAGCCCTTTGAAGCCTTTGACTCACTGCAGGAGGTTGAGGTTCCTCTCATGGGAGAAAATCAGTGCAGTTGCCTCTTCCGACCAGTACCATTGGTAAACATCACTGACGCAATGATTTGTGCAGGGAAACAAAACAAAGGAGTGTGTCATGTAAGAATAATAACGCATTATGTAATATCTTTAGTAGCTGTCTTCCCTCTCATCTTACATCCCTCTGTACCTATTTCAGCACCATAATGCAAACTTTTATATTCTGCTATCAAAATGTTATTGCTAGTCAGAATGCACTTGATGAGGCAAAACTACTCCAGCCTTATTCTGTGTATTTTACCAGCAGTGTTAATTAACTGATCATGTTTTGTGTCTTTTTTCAGGGAGACTCTGGTGGACCTCTGCAATGCAAACAAGACTCACAGTGGGTCCAGGCTGGCATTACCAGTTTCAGAGAACCTTGTGCCCTGGGTAATTTCCCTGATGTCTATGCCCGAGTCTCCCAATTCCAGGCTTGGATCATGGAACAAGTGGCGGGGTCCAATGTTAGCTTTGTGACATTCAACTCCAGTGGCACCGACCAAGACGACAGCTTTGTGTGTCGCAGCTCAAATGCAGCCACTGCAGCTCCAAATGTGACAGCCACTGCAGCTCCAAATGCGACAGCCACAGCAGCTGCAAATGCAACAGCCACAGCAGCTCCAACTAACGCTTCCACAGCATCAACTGTTCCAACTGAGCTTACATTCATTGTCATCTTAGTGACAGTGTTCCTGCAGCAAATAGCAGCTCCATAGCAGTTTTGCACTGTTTTCTAAATGTCTTTAGCAGCTCCATAGCAGTTTTGCACTGTTTTCTAAATGTCTTCTTCCTCCATTGGGTTATGTTTGTCTTTTAAATAATTGTACAAAGCATACACCTATGTCTAACATCATGATAATTGTAACCGAGTTTATGTGGTGAAAGTCTTGCCACACTGTTGTTTTGGAGCATAAGTTTGTCTTTGTTGAAACATATTTTGCATTGCACTTAATTTTTTTTATTGGCTCATTCTAATGTAACACAAACTTCATTATCTCAGCCCCATGTCGGCCTGGAGGGGATCATGTGTTTCGTATGTGTTTGTGTGTTCCTGTTATCTGCAGCTAATCTCACAAACCACTGGACTAATCAGTGTATTTTTTTGTGTGCACATTTATGACTATATGCTGAAGGACCTCTCGTGGTTGCAGTGATTCATAATTGTTTAAAAATAAATTTTATTGACTGTTTTATACTGTCATTGACTGCCGACTCTTCATTCCTCTTAACCAGCCAGCAGAGGCTGCAAGTTTTCTAGAAATGGGCTCGACTATAAACAACAAGCCTTGACTAGTTTGTTGCTGAGCACATTTTGGCCTTCGTTAGAGACAATATGAGATCAATAAATGGCCATCTTGACTGTGAGAGTGGCATGCAAAAGATTGGGCACCTCTGGTCAAATTTCTTTTACTGTGAATAGTTCCGTGAGCGTGGAAAGGAGCACCATGCAAAGGTTTGGGCACCCCAAGACATCTGAGCTCTTGGACAACCTTTACCATGTTCTCAGACCTGTTAATTAGCTGGTTAGGGCTCTGGCTTATTGGCAGTCATCTGAGGGCTGTACCATGAAACCAGTTCAACAGAGCAAGGCTCTCTTTTTCTGAGCTGACTTGAAAAACCCTAAAGCCTTCAGTCACAGATTGCGGGTCCCACGAAGGTGGTTCTGAACTTGCTCTNGAGCAAGGCTCTCTTTTTCTGAGCTGACTTGAAAAACCCTAAAGCCTTCAGTCACAGATTGCGGGTCCCACGAAGGTGGTTCTGAACTTGCTCTGTTAACCCAGGCTTTCTGCTTCAGGCTCTGTGCACGCTCCTATAAAACAAGTCAAATGACACGTTCAGCACATCTGACACTTAAAATTGATCAATCATGTGCCGCTTACTTCTGCCCTTGAAGAATATTAAAAAGCAATACAGTAAGAAGCGACACTGTTGCTTCAAGGCGAGAGAGGAGTGCTTGCATTCATATTACTAATGATGTGAACTCATAGGTGAATGTGCTGAATTTACTTGATGCAGCAGATTTAAACGTTAAACTCAAGAGCTGCATTTACTGTCCCATGATGGAGATGTGGAAACACTTAACTCTTGGGGCACAGCAAGGTGAAATAAATTGTATTGATTGCATACGCTATTATCTGTGATTAATACCAATAGACAGTATGTGACAAAACGTCTCCCCCTCTGTTGCTGAAATATGACACTAAATAACGTCAAGAAAGTTTTTTTGCAGAGAAATATGATGTCACAGTGACGTTGACCTTTGAACATAATCATTTCATTATATCCTATTAGGCATTTGTGTGAAATTTTGTCATAATTAGCATATAACTTTTGGCCAAAAGCATTTTTTTGAGGTCACAGTAACCTTGTCCTTCGACCACTGAATTTGAATCAGTTCATCCATGACTCAAAGTGGATGTTTGTGCTAAGTTTGAAGACATTAGCGGGCTGGGTTACACAGTGAAGTCAAGCTGTCGAAGACTTGTCGATAGCTGGCTGGAATAGAAGCTGAAGGTTGTTCACGCAGTTCTTGCTTGGTTAAAACCTCTGCTGGGTCCATTTTTGGTTGGTCCACACTGTTACAGCGTAGAACATTGGCAACAAGTGACTGGACTCAATTGGGCGCCAGCTGAGGAGGCAGAAGGATAAATTCAGCCATTTATTTTGAAAGCTTAGAGGCATCAGAGTCCAAATGGCAGTAGGTCCGGCAGACAGGTAACAGGTAGGTCAATGATGTGTAGAAAAGTAACAGACAGGTAATGAGCAGACGTAAAAACACACTGCAAAATGACAACCTGACGGAGGTAAAGAGGATTTGGGCCGGTACGTGGAGCTGGATCTAATCAGCCTGGTTCCAGACCATAGACCCCACCCACTCAACTGAGTAGGCTTGCATTACTGGTCTGGCATACTTCAATGAATTTGCGATTTATCTCGTCCAAACGATGGACCGACCAATGAACGCCGGGGGTCTAGCGATTAGCCAATGTTCTACTACATCTGTATGCGATTCGCAACGCACCCTGTGTTTCCAGAAGGCCACCAGAATATGTCACTGATAACCAAGACGCTAATGCTGATTGGTGGAGAGGATGATGTCATGGATGACCACAGCAAAATTTTGAACCAATCTGAACATAGGGGGTGGGACTAAGCATTCACAACCATTGCTTTTCAGAGCACTTAACTACTTGGGTTCCCTTGACGAATCAATGCTTCAGAATGTGATGTGGTATTCACGTTCACTACAGAGCCTCTGAATGTCCAAACAGGACATTTGTGATACCACTGAAAAGTTAAGATTCTCCACTTTACATGACTTTTTAAAGCACGTAGATTGGATTAGCAGTTCAAACGTTCTTCAACATTTAAGAACAATGGCTACTTTTTGCAATGGGTAGCTGTCTCAGTCTTTGAGGCTGCCCAAATTTGAAGATTCAGATTCTTAATGCCAAATATAATCATGAGAATAAACTATGAGCAGAACAGCAGAACACAATAGAGAAAACCTCACATCTTCTGGGGCTCTAAGAAACCAAATCAAACCACTGAGAGATGTGGGAAGCAAAAGGCAAAATAAATGTACTCAATCAAGGAGAAAAAAGTCTGGATCCTTTACCTACTAGCTGGTTATTAGTTATGTAAGACAGAAAATAAGCCTCATATAAACTCTATTCATTCCACTACTGCATTTTTAAAGTCATGCAATAATGAAGTCAGACCTTACACTTGTGTCCACATAAAAAGGACAAAGTAATTGATGTATGGAGAGATAACATTCTGGCTTCACCTTGATAGAGTCAACTTATGATGTATCTAGAAAAACGAGTTTGAGTAGGGAGAGGTTGCTGTGTTTAAAAATACTTGAGTGCCTGAGGAGTTTATCAGAAGGACTCTCTGTGCTTACTGGAGGCAAAACGTCAGTGACAGCACATGATGGCAGACTGGACTGTGTGGATACTCCTGATGTGTGCTGTCCTCACTGGGCAAGGTGAGCTTTGACACTGACTTACCAGTTTATTCTCTACTTCAACCAATAAATCATCTCTTTTTAAGCTTAGATTTAGTTTTGTTTAACATTGTAGAGAGATTTTGATCCAACTTTATGGTCATTTTTAAGGATATGCTAAACTGTATTATGTTGAGATGTCTATTTCTCTTAAAAACACTTAAAAACATATCTAAATATTATTGCGTGGCTGTTGCACTGTACAGAGGTATCAATTAATGATTTTACATAACTAAAACACATTTCATTTGTAATATTATAACAGGAAGATTGATTTCACTGACCGTTTCCACACAAAAAAAGCATCATTGCAGCAGTAAAAAACGTGGCATTATTAACACAAGTCAGTTGCAGCAGTAAAAAACGTGGCATTATTAACACAAGTCAGTCCTTGTGTTTAGTGATTACTTCTTTACTCAGCTAAAACTAAAAATCTACTTGAATGTAATCTGGAAAAGGTCACGGCCTATTTAAAAATCAAATGGGCATATCTATAAATCAGTATCACCATTACTGAATATAAACAGCTGGGAAATTACATTCTTATTTGCTCTGGTTTTATCCTGTTCTGTGTAAATATTGGCTGAAGTACTTACCAACAGATATTAATACTGCTCACAGTCACTGCCAAAAAAACTATATTCATATTGGAAACCATCAGATACTCAATGTTTTTTTTTTTCAAACTTTGAATAGATATTTTGGGGACCTTTCTTTCACTGAAGCCCCGTTTTCACCAAACACTTTCAGTATGGTACCTTTGGAACCAACAGTAACCCTTCAGACATGGTGCCTAGACCCTGGCGTTTCCACCGCAAACCGTACTCTTAAATGTGGGCGGGGTTGTTGTCACTCACTGCTCCGTCCAGCACTCACTGTATTTCCTCATTGCCGGTGACACAGATGGAAGTCTGCACCTCGTTTATTGTCCACAGAACGAGGCTGCACGCCGACATTTTCAGAACAAAATAAAACAGGCTGCAGTGACAGTCTCACTCCATGGGATATTGAAGAATTTTGGGATTGTACGTTTAGTCCTTCTCAGGCAAGCTCAGGGGTTTAGTGTTGCTGGAACCCACAGGAACAATGCTCCACGACACTTTTTTTGAGTGAAGATGATGCTTGGGATATACTGTATGCCGAAATTAATATATTTAAACGCTTGAAGATCCACTCATTACTAAGAGTGTATGTCGTATAAAAACTAAAGTAATGGTCAAAGTTGTCACAGTGAAATTTAAGGTGTGTTGATGGATTCATTTCGTCAACTCATGCATTGAGTAACATTACAAGTAAATGTTCCACCTTAAAAATTGCCGGAAGTCGACCCAGTGAAGTAAGTCATTTTTTTCTCCGACTGCAGCTGCTGTGAGAGGTAGCAAAACATCCTTTCATTTTATAATTATAGTTTACTAATAAAACTCTCCACAGTATGAACAGTTGTTACATGAGCCTCAAAACCAGCCACAACTCAGCCCTGAACAGAGTGACCGTTCTCTACTGACCAATCAACAGACTGCAGTGTTCACAGCTCCACCTTTTAGTACCAGATCTGTGTGCTAGGTACCCCAACAGAGGGGTGACCAAAAATGGGGACAGTATGGAAGGGTTCTATTGGTACATCCACAACTTTTCACAGTGGAAATTGAAAAAAACCGTACTGAACTGAACTGTACCGTACTGCTCACAGGGCTCATCTTATACTGACCACTTTGAGATATCTGCTCTAATTTGCATTCTGCAAATGTGCCTTAATAGTTCACCTGGTGAGTCCTTCACAGTGGTCAAAGTTCAATTCCCTACCATGCCCCCCAGGCCATGACCTATACATAATAACACCTCAAAATTTTACACTTGTCTTTTAGTGTAAAGATGTACAAGTACATTCTGATTGTAAGTGCAATTTCAATATTATCTCAGTTTTTCCACATTCAGTCAATCTACTACTCACTACCATGGCGTGCATTTTCCCATACATTTCCACTTCTGTGTAATAATGCTGACATCACCCCAGGCAAACCAAAGTGGAAGGTATTGAGGAAGCAGATTAAGTTACCTACTGGCTTACAAACCATTTACAAATCTAAAGTTTTGGCAGCACCTTAGCAATAGCATTCCTGAAAACAATCTGCTTAGGCTGGATAACTTGAATCCCACTCACTGGCTTCACTTACAGACAAACACAGGCAGAGTCCAGATTTCTCAGTTCAGAATTTGTCTTGAAAATGAAAACAGGCAGGATGTTACAGCACAGGCAAATGACTGACGTTGTTGTCCTCAGATAACAGGTGTGACAGGTAATGATGATTGATGACTGATTTGACTGAAAAATGGTTTCTGAGAAAACCATTGAGAAAAAACAGAGGATGACAGAAAAAAGTGTTGGCCATAAATGTAGCCTTAATTGCACAAATGAATGACATTAACATTACACAATGGTTGCAGTACAATGTTGAAAGACTGGAAACAAGTTGTGCAATCACTGAACAAAGAACAAAGGAGATCAGTGATCAGTGTCCTGCATCACAAACAAATGAATGAAATTAAGAAATGGTGATGTGGCACACATACCTGGCAGCATGCCAGTGTGACACATAACAGACAAACTAGATTAAAAAAAAATCATAATCAGCCTCCTCATTCCCAAGGGCCAACATGACAATATAAGTGGACTCACATGGGCATCACTCATTGGGTCAGTCAATATGTTTGGAGTATTGGATGAGATGAAATAACACGAATCGAGGCCGACACTTTCTCCTCATAATTGGCTTTATTCAGTGCACGTCACACATCCATGCAGTTTATATAGAGTGCACAATGAACGGGAGCATGCCGTGAGACAGTCTACGTGTTGTTTAACTTGCTCCTGAAACCTGACACCCCTTAGCCTTCACAAGCACATCAATATTAGGTGTGCAAAGTCATCCAGTGGGCCCTTAAGTGGGCCAGGTCTGGCCCACGGGCCATATGTTTGACACCCCTGATCTGTTCAACAGTTTCAAGGTGGGCACCCAAGATAAGTGTCACCAATTCAGTATTTGACCAAATGTCTCCCCTTCTGTTCCTGAGATATGTTAAATAAGGTCCAGAAAAGTGTTTTTTGCAGGAAAGTAAGATTCCTCCATCCATTCCATTTTCATCTGCTTATCCGGGGCCGGGTCACAGGGGCAGCAAGCCAAGCAAAGCACCCCAGATGGCCCTCTCCCCAGCAACACTTTCCAGCTCCTCCTGGGGGACCCCAAGGTGTTTCCTGGCCAGACGAGATATGTATGTGTGTTCTTTGTCTATCCCAGGGCCTCCTACCAGTGGGATGTGCCCGAAACACCTCCAATGGGAGGCGTCCAGGAGGCATCCTGATCAGATGCTCAACCACCTCAACTGACCCCTTTTGAGCAGCGGCTTTACTCCGACCTCCCTCTGGATGTCCGAGCTCCTTACCCTATCTCTGAGGCTGAGCCCAGCCACCCCACAGAGGAAACTCATTTCAGCCCCTTGTATCCGTGATCTCTCAGATTTGGAGGTGCTGACTCTCATCACAACCGCTTCTCACTCAGCTGCGAACCGACCCAGTGCATGCTGGAGGTCATGGCGTGTTGAGGCCAACAGAACCACATCATCTGCAAAAAGCAGAGATGCAATTCTGAGGTCCTCAAACTGGACCTCTTCCTTCCCCTGGTTGCACTCCGAGATCCTGTCCATAAATATCACATGGACAGATCATGGACGGAACAGTAAGATGTCACAGTGAAACTGACTTTCGACCTTTGGGAGATAAATGTCATCACTACGTCCTATTAGATATTTCTGTTAAATTCTATCATAATTAGCATATAAATTCTTGAGTTTTGGCCAAAAACGGGTTTTGTGAGGTCACAGTGACCTTGAGCTTTGATCACCACATTCTTATCAGTTAGTTGTTGAGTCCAAATGAACGTTTGTACCACATTTAAAGAAATTCAGATATTACGCTCATGAGAACAAGAGGGATGTAAGGCCACAGTGACCTTGACCTTTGACTACCAAAATCTAATCAGTACATTAATGAGTCCAAGTGGATCCCTCAAGGCATCTTTGAGATATTGTGTTCACGAGAATGGGATGGCCTGCTGGGCGAATGGCCCGAACAACCTGATAACCAACCAGCTGGAGGCATAAAATTGCCTGCAGGAGGGTCCAATATCTGTGGCAAAGGCCATCATGACATTAATTTCAAAAACACAAATGTGC
>NW_026080610.1:0-1482 GCF_006386435.1 Epinephelus moara | reverse complement strand
AATAATGACTTACTAAGTCAAAATAATGAGATACCAAGTCAAAATAATGAGATACTAAGTCAAACAATGACTTACTAAGTCAAAATAATTACTTGCTAATTCAAAATAATGAGATACTAAGTCAAAATAATGACTCACTAAGTCAAAATAATGAGATACCAAGTCAAAATAATGAGATATAAGTCAAAATAATGAGATACTAAGTTAAACAATGACTTACTAAGTCAAAATAATGAGATACCAAGTCAAAATAATGAGATACTAAGTCAAACAATGACTTACTAAGTCAAAATAATTACTTGCTAATTCAAAATAATGAGATACTAAGTCAAAATAATGACTCACTAAGTCAAAATAATGAGATACCAAGTCAAAATAATGAGATATAAGTCAAAATAATGAGATACTAAGTTAAACAATGACTTACTAAGTCAAAATAATGAGATACCAAGTCAAAATAATGAGATACTAAGTCAAAATAATGACTTACTAAGTCAAAATAATGAGATACTAAGTCAAAATAATGAGATACCAAGTCCAATAATGAGGTGAATGAGTACAGTTACAGCCTTTGATAATCCATACTCTTCATCTCTCAGTCACGATGGACAACATCATTGAGGGATACTAACTCAAAACAATGAGTAATAACTCATGTACATCGGATATGCCACACACTACACTTTAATGTGACGTATGGGGTATGTTTGGCTACTTAAATAGTCTAAAAATTACAAAATGTAGTAAAATAGTGTTGATTTTTAAGTGTTCTGTTTGGCTAAGACATAAAGTTAATTATACAACAGTTAGTTCCGACCCAGTAATTTGATTGGACGAGAAGCATTCCCCTGAGTGCTGATATAGAGTATAACATCACTGGGACTTGTAACAGTAAAATCACTCCGCTCACAGGTGTTATAAATATAAACACAACCGTTAATTAACCAACTGTCACACTCGCTACATTGACACAAACTGACACTAGCGTTACACCAAGAAGATGGATATTTTCCCCAAAATTACGTTTGAATTAAAATATGAGTGGTCTTCAGGAGACGACGAGGAAAAGGAAAGCCAGGACTCTTCTGTGCAGACCTCCAGGTGTGTTTGTGTAACATTAGCCGACCTCGACAAACTGGAGAGGAGCAAAAATTAAGCGAACATGGTCAGGAATGATCAATGATCATCTGATGAGCCTCTTCAAACACTTTGTGCTGATTTCAGAGGCCTCGCCATGCCTCGCTCTTATTAAACTGTTCTGTCTTGTTAGTTCACTTAAAGATGCACCATCAACAAATGGCTAGAGCTAAGTGAAAAATATAATTTGCTGAATAAATCTATCATGCACACTGAACAAATTACCATATTATCAGTTACAAGCGGTCTCTGTCCTTAGTTTCAAACCTCTGTGACTCATGAGCCAAAGGACAATCTGACAAAACGATTCTACAAAATTCAAGTCTTACATTGTGTGTGACTGAT
>NW_026080609.1:2504-4983 GCF_006386435.1 Epinephelus moara | reverse complement strand
CTGGACCTAGTACTTTATTATTTTCTTGGAAATTGTGCTATGAACGTAATGTAATGTTAGCAGCCTGGTGTTCCCCACGTTGTGTAGCATTGTGTCGCCGGCTTATTAGTTGTAATAACGCATTATCCGCTGGGAGGCGACAGAAGATACGCACTGTAGCTTTAACCAACACACCCAGGGTACCTTGCACGTCGTATGTGGACCTGAGAAGTCCATGACCAAACATCAATATGTGACGAGGCTGGAGTGAGAATGTGTTGTTTACAATTTTTGAAACAGATGGTTCTATTTTCGTACATAAAGGGAGTATAAATAAGTCTTAAGAATCACCATGTGGGCACAGATGGGCAAGTACATTTTGCTACATAGACAACGTGGGCGCGGGTTGTGAAAATGACAACTGCATCGGTGGAAATCTAGCTACTACAGTTGTGCTGCTGGTATACGATCAGGCCCTTTATCTTCTCTGAACGGTCAGGAGGCACTTGCCGGTCAGTTCTTCTAAAGTTGTAAGTTCCAACGTGTTTCGGAAATGCATCTTAAGTTTAGGGAAGTTCATGGGATTTTAGCCTGGAGGCATTTTCAGTAAAGGCCCCAGATCAATACACTGAAGGAGTGTTCGCCACATGTTTACCCTGAGCTCGCTGGGAATGATTGAAATGCATCCTTCAGTATGCTCCCCTCCAAGATTTAAACGACTGCAATGTTAGACAGATAAATGTTACTAACGTAATAAACCAAGTGTTTAATGTGGAGATTGGAGCGTCTGCAGCGCAGAGTGATGAATCTTACTGCTGACACAGAGTTGAGTCTGATACAAAAGACAACTCAAGGAAGAAAGGGTCAGAGAGAAAGGAGCACATATGGGAATTATCTTACCCTCAGACAAATAAACACAGAGATAATGTACACATTATGGTAGAAATACAAACAGCAGCCGCGTTACTCCTTTTCTATAAAATATAATTGTTTTGAGATCAGAGGTCAGCTGACTGTTCAGGGGGATATTTTTGTAATATTGAAGCCAGAGCTGCAATTACAACAGGAGAGAGTGGGAGAATAACAGAGAGGGAGCGAGGGGGGGGGGGGGGGGCAAGAGGTAAAAGATGAGAGGAACAGGAATCTGAAAGAGGACTCCAAGGACCCCCTTTTCTAAAGTCCAGTCATTAGTGAGGGCCTACGGTGGCCCTCTGGGTACAATCCCATGGCAGCGACAGCAACGGACTGCCTTTTATTTCCCTAACCCTGCACCGAGGGCTGCTTGTTAAAACCTAGGATGAAAGAAAGTGTTTGGCTAATCAATAAGGGAAGGGAGAGGAAAAGAGAAGTGTGACACAGGTGAAAAAAGAGATGAGAGGGAGAAGAGGAGCTGAGGCAGAAGATAAATGGAGAACCAGGGGATGATGAGATGGGAGCAGAGGAGAGGATGATGGTGGGTGAAGATAATCAGTTCATTTACTCTCCTCATCAGGGCTCAGATACTCTGGGTAGAAGGCAGGTGATGAGTTGGGAAGCCGGTTCATCAGTGGAACAACACTGATAGACACTCAGGCATAGCTGCAGAAGTTTGGAGGAAGACTTCCCCTCATTATGAAAACATATAGCTGAACAGCCAACATCACAGCTGGTCAGGTTTGGTCTGTTGCACTTGTGACCACACCCACCTGTGATGTAACACACTATAGTGCTTCACTGCTGCAGAGAGTGTAGGGAAACATGACACTACTAGTTGGCACTTGGCAGACAATTAGACCGGGTGCAGCTATTCTTTAAAAAAGACAGTAGAACATGAATTAACGCCACAATTAGATAAAAAGAATAACAATATGTGCACTTCCAAAACAAAACAAGCAACTCTGCTGTCAGCTCAAAGTCCACTGAGTTTTCTTAACTTTACAAACACTCACCAAAGTTTACCCTCTTTTCTTACACAGTGGTGTTGATTTTTTTTCTGTGCCTTTCTGTGCCAAATTACCTGCCAAGTCACAAATAAAAGTGTTGGCAAACCAGCAAACCACAAATACATTACATTTGTACATGTAATACATATCATAGCAACATTACTAAAGTTGATGGGCTGATTTTGTCATCAGGAGATGGAGGGGATGGAGGATGGACGCCTAGACGAGACGCTTGCCAAGCTGCAGACCGCTGTTCTTGACCAACGAACAACAAAACCAGTTGTGATTTAACAAGTCATTGCTGTGTTACTGTGTGCATCACAGAACTACTGGCAATGAGAGCCCCCTGCTGCAGCATTTCTTGTCAAAGTGTCTCAGCCAAAAAGTTGCACATGAACGCAACAAATTGATGGCCAACAAGTGGGTGTGTTCTGCACCTACATAGACTCACAAGTCAGTCTTTCAATGCTTTGCTTAACTAAAGACTGATGTCTTTCTCCCTGATTTTGTGTTTAGATGGGCAGATACAATTTCAGAGTTTAAAAAAACTCCCTACGTTGCAGAACCAATAGTAAATC
>NW_026080609.1:0-2418 GCF_006386435.1 Epinephelus moara | reverse complement strand
TTGTCGTTTGATAAAACGGAGTCAAATCTCCCGGCATTTCCGGGAGGGCGTGTCCTTTTCAAAAATGCAAGAGGCGTTGCTTTGTTGCCGGCCGTTTTCTCCGGTGTGTTAAACACACTTTAGAAAGGAGTGTCCCCAGACTATCAGAAGGCGGAGATCTCTGATTGTTTACTTTCCTCACTTCTGTTTCTCCTCTCGTGCGCTAAGCTAAACTACCAATCAGAGCGATTTCATTCACAGATAAGCTCCACTGTGCGAATGCCAATTCAATGTGCTCAATCGGTGAAAAAAAAAGGCCTACTACGGCTGATGCAAACAGGACACACTGCACCAACGAAGGCGGCAGACACTCACAAACGACCCATCAGCTTGGTGTGATAGATATGAGACAATATCATAAAATCATATAACACAATCAGATACAGAAGAAGCTGCCACCTCTTTCTTTGTCTGCTTTTGGCCATAAGAGATCAAAACAACACATCAATTCTCGTAAATAACGATAATATATTATTAGCTTCGGCACTTTTGCACTTTATAAATTAGCCTAGTAGCTAGCGGACTTTCTCCTTTACTTACAGCTTGGCGAATTACATATATTATCTACAGTTATCCTTACTCACTGTTAGTTTAGGTCACTGCGTCTCCACAAAATGCACGCTGTTTTAGCCTAACATTGTTTAAACAGTTCAGCTAAAGTTCAGCTTGCTGTGTTGTCGCTACAAGTTAGCGGCAGTAAGATGACTGACCAGGCAGGTACGTAGTGTCTCCTGAGCATTTTATCTCATTATGATAATGTTAACATACGCCATGCGCTTTGTCTGTTGACCCGTATTTTCTCCATTAATCCAAAATATTTCCCCACTGCTACTTCATTCGTGAGTAATAACCTTATCCTAACTGTCTTTCTCATAGCTGCTTGCTATCATCTGCCTGCTGCTGTTCGACGGTGACACAGAGATTCAAAATAAAGACACATTCTTAAAGATGATGATACAGATCCATGTTTTCACTTTGATGCTGGATTGTTAATCATTGAATTGATACATCTATCAAGATCAATGGATCGTTACACCCATAGCTAACCACAGTATTGTGGAAACGTAAAGATCCTATGTAACCGCTGCCTAGAACTGTGCAAATATAACATAGGCCTATCTGTGGTTTGCAGAACGTTACAATGCCAACATTTATTTTGGCAACTGGGACGATTTTACACTTTTTTACAGAGTCTAGCAGAAGTAAGGTGGGAAAATATGTGATTGTGTTATCATATCAGTAATATGTGTGTTTCAATTACAAATGATTCCTTCAAATTACCTGTTTTTATACTGAGTATTTGCTTCAATTCCCTTAATTTGTTCATTAATCCTCTCAAATAAATAACTCAGCTTTTAAATACTAAATTGTGCTATCACGTTAATTGATTCTCCTGCCTTCAGCAAAGGACTTCAAAGACTGTAAACACAATTTTGTGTTTTGCCAAAACCCGGAGAGGCTGAAATGTTCAGATGACTTATCATGGCTCTTATTGGGTGGTTTGTGTTTTCCATATCCAACAGGCTTTAAGCAGTCCAAGGCAGATGTACAGTTCTCTGTGAAGCAGTGAATTCAGAGGAACGTACGTCCCCTACAGCATTCACATCTATTGGTTTTATTCCTACAGTAAATAATAATGTTTAGGACACATGTGTTAACATAAGCATGTTAATGTGAATTTCCCAGGGACTGAAATGTGGTTACCACACACTCTTCCTCAGTATTTACATATTCATGAGGACCTAATGACCAAAGTGAGGCAGTTGCCAAGTGCCGCCTCCACCTACATGGTATGCAAATGAGCCCGGCGCTGCCATATGTGTGCACTTGTTAGGAGAGCTCACAGACGCGGCTCCTTTTAACAGGTGCCCACTCCTGCATCAATCTGCAGCTCAAACACACCAGTAACAAACTGCTGTGAACACACAACATCCCACAGCAGTCACAGGGCCTCTCCACTTGTCACGTATCAGTTAGATTTTTTTTCATTTCTGTTTAATGTTGAAAATCATCCTCAGTGTTGTCATGTGTAATTCTATCAGCCATCAGTTACTCACTGAAGTGTCAGTGTTATAACTGCAGATAACAACCTGATAATGTCTCCTTAAATGAGCGACAAGTGTGATCATTTCACATCATCATACCACACTAAGAGTTAGTTATTCCTTGATAAGTGTATACAAGATTTAAACCAATCATGTCATTGATCCATTTTACATTTTTAAAGTCCAGTTCAGACCAATGATTCGCAATGTAATGAGTTGAAACAGGCAACTTCTTGCAATCTACCTGCTGGTTCACACCAATGCAACCAGATGAGACGGTGTATCATCTCTATGCAACAACTCTGTACTTCTGTTCTGATTTGCAGCTTTTCAG
>NW_026080608.1:0-4361 GCF_006386435.1 Epinephelus moara | reverse complement strand
TCATCCGACGCTGTAATTAGCTTGAAAGCTTTGCACCAGGAGAAAAGCCGTTTTGCGCGTCCGGGTTGTTGCGGTTCCATAAATATATGTATGCAAGTGTGTGGTGAGTGTCTGGTGTGTGTGTGTGTGTCTAAGTGTTGTTGTGAAAGAGTAAAATACAAAACGAGAGCGAGAGTGTGACTGCAAGCTGAGAGAAATATTTACCGTGGAAGAAAGAGAGGAATTTCCCGGGAAATGACGTCACTCCTTGTTGCCGCGGGTAGTGTCGCAAGAAAGACACGCAAGAAAATAACGTGACAGTTCATGCTCACAACGTGATGACGTTTAGTCCAACATAGGAAGTGCTGTGAATACCCGCGATCAGGATTATAATGTTTTTGTTCTTAGCGCTTTTTACTGTTTTTCTACAAACCTGTCAGTGCAAGGAAACAGCTCTCTGGGACATGATGAATGCATGGTAAGTTAGAGTAACTCCTCCGGTTTTAAATGCAAAAAGAATTATTGCTCTATCTTATTTGGTTGCAATTATACCGGCATTTAAACATCAATATGCAAATGGAATCGTTGGCGCTCCCGTCGGTTTTAAAGGGTTTTAAAGCACTTATTAGTGCAATGTTATGTTGCATGTTGAAGAACTGCTTCTGACTTGAAGCACTGAGAAAAGTGTGTGCAATTTTGTGTTTAAATAAATGCAAGGTTATGTCTATTTGTGTATTTTATTCATTAGCATTAAAAACACATTCATTTGGTGGATAAATAAGAGTAAATGGTCAAAAATAAAAGTCCAAAACATTAAAAAACGGAATTTGGAAAAAATTTAAACGGATTTCATGGGACTCTACTTGCATGTACTGTTCTCATGAACTCCTCCCTTTTTGCCCTGTTGTGCAGCACTTCACGCAGAAACAGTGCATCTTACAATCCATTTATACTGTTGCATATTTTCACAAGGCCACATTAAGGTACCAATGTCAGTTTGATAAGTCTATTGGGTAGATTGCCATTAAATTTGATAAGCATTCACACTGCTGTAGTATTAAACTTGTAAACTTTGGTCATTGTATTTCCATGCAGTTTGCAGTGAAGTTCTGCTTCTCATAAAATGAACCCTGTTGATTTCAGTGAGCTCATGTCATAGTCCATAACAGAATGTAATTAAAATACTAAAGTGAAACTAATCTAATCTAAAATACTGTTCCCACAAAGAGGAATCCTAACACATTCTTTTTAGTAACCTGTCAGTTTTGTTGACTCAATAACCTTTCCCCAGCACCATCCATATCAAAGTGTGTCCTGCTGCCTTTTTTAAATGCCTGTTCTTCCCTCACTACCTTGTTTACTTAGTAAATGGCTCAGATTTTATTATGCAAATATGCTCTGACAGGATAGGCCACTTCATCTGTTGTGGGTGTAGACTGAAATTTTTTAAATATTTTCTTCTCTTCCTCTTATTCATTTCTCAACTTTTCCTTTCCCTGCTTCCTCCAACATACTTCCTGGTAGAAGAGTGAGGGATGATGGGAAAGTAGTAGTGGAGAGGATGCATGCATAATTGTATAAACTCACTTCTCTTCTCCCACAATTTGCCTTCCTGTCATGCCACCACATTAGCAGGGCACAGTCATTAAAAACTGCACTTTTTCTCTCTGGAACAGAATCATATTGTATTTCTTTCTTGAATTAGGTGATGTGGTGAGTGACAGTGAGCTCTCTGATGAATCTGATGAAGATGATAGTAATGAAGGTGAGTTTCTTTTTTTTCTTTTTTTCTTTTCCATAATGGGGAGAGTACTTGTGATGAGGGCACAGGATATAAAACAGCAACAAAAGAAGTGACAACTAACCTATATATTGTCTTTTAGGGATGCACCAATATGAAAATTTTGGCATATGCCGATAACTGATATAAATTCNGATGAAGATGATAGTAATGAAGGTGAGTTTCTTTTTTTTCTTTTTTTCTTTTCCATAATGGGGAGAGTACTTGTGATGAGGGCACAGGATATAAAAACAGCAACAAAAGAAGTGACAACTAACCTATATATTTATAAAAACAGCAACAAAAGAAGTGACAACTAACCTATATATTGTCTTTTAGGGATGCACCAATATGGAAATTTTGGCATATGCCGATAACTGATATAAATTCCCACTACACATTGCTGTAATGCCCAATTACCGCTTTACCGATAATCTGTATAAAGTTTCTATGATAATCAAATTTTGTACATAATAAAAAACGTGAACACTGAATTTGAAAAACTAATGTACTTCTTTATTTCTCAAATATTTGTGAAAGCCCATAAGTCATGGATTTACTGCATTGTTTCCTCATGTTACAGGGCCACCATAAAAACACAAGCAACTAACCACAGGCCTGGAATAAAGTCATTTTTAGGACAAGGTCACTTCGACCTTGGATAAATAGTAATTATATATTTGATAAATAGTATTTATATCCTACTATTCCTTCTACAGAACGAGGAAAACTGTCTGTCCGCATCCATTTTTATCCTTACTGGTTTGGCTGATCATTCTAAAACTGCACATGGACACTGAGCACTGGCATTTGCAGGGACTGACGAAGTTTCCCTAATTTAACCTGTTTATTTGTATTTTTTTCACAACTTTGTGCGGAGTTGCATGCGTATCTCCAAAAGTCTGGTGTAACGGTATGCATATTCGTACTGAACATTTTTGGTCTCGGTTCACAGTACGCTCTGTGTACCAGCATTGTTTTAACCACTGCATGTACTTAAAGGCCCAGTGTGTCAGATATATTATTGCCAATATATCATGCATCCCGATATTCTTTCCTTTTAAAAATATAATATTACATCATTTAAGGAATAAGACATTTTGTTAACAGGCCTGTCTCACCGAACAGGACCATCACCCACCCCTTCAACACCGAAACGCTGCCCATACCCAATGCCAGAAGCAAGTAAGTATATAGTATAAAATATATTAAGGAATTGCTTATTGGTGTGTCAAACTGAACTGACTTAATGCTCTTTGATTTATTTCTTACAACAGAGAATAATTTTACTGTTCGGCCCCCTTTCTCTCTCTCTCACTCTCTCTCTCTCTCTCTGACATTAAAGTATTTTGTGACCAAACAATATACTAGAATACAGTAAATATTGTTGATGTAATGTGTGAAAGGGGCTGGAATGTGAGGAATGTGGAGGGAAGAGATGAGATTAACTGATCGCCTCTACTATTCTGCATCTCCCCAAATCGGCAGCAATTGACACAAGTCTTGGTATGAAAAAAACAAACTTAATGAATTGTTAGTTTATACAGGGATGCAAACTTGTCACCTTTCGGCGAAACTCGCTGTTTTGAATCCAAAATAGGTCATTTGTGTGATTCGTGCAGATCCGATGAGTTTTTAAAAAGGGGGAGGTGGGGGTCAGGGTCTGGTTCTGGGGAAAGAAAGTTAAAAGCTAAACTAAAGAAGACAGTGAGCTGGCTCAGCTCAGGCTCCGTAATTTGTTACAAAAAGGTCAACAAAACAGGTTTCCAAATTCAAAATAACTTGTAAACAAACGAAATCTTCAGTATTACACCTTTTCGGTTATTTTTCTTTCAGACATTTTTTGAAGATGTGATCTCACTAAGTAACTGAAAACAATTATACAATAACGAAGGCTAATCAAGTGAATAGCCTTCAGAAAGTGCATCAGTAAAAGCCCAGTTCTATACTGCTGCCCGCTGCTGACACGCGCAGTGTGCGACTGAAATGTCTGCATCGCAGCGCTGTAGCTGTGCCATAATATCCAAACTTCGGAATGGCGGATCCTTTAGAAAAAAGAGGAAGGGCCGACATTTCGAATAATGGAAGTTAACGTTCGAAGAGGCAAGGTTTCGGAAAGGCAGACAGTTACCCCTGAAAAGAGTCGTTGCTATAGAAACGATACGCTTCCACGTTTGATAAACTGAATGACTGCAGGCTGTTTTTTTTGTGAGAGAGGCGCCATCTCATGGCGATACCCTGCAATTGAACGAGTGGGTGTGTCTAGTATTAAAATAGGAGAGGGAGGGGGGGTAGAGCCAGCACGGCAGCTGACTGGCAGCCGGCTGGGACTTGGCTGGGATTCGACAGGCAGCCGGCTGACAGCTGGCTGGAAGGGGAACTTTTGAGTGGCTCCTACTGTATGAAGAATTGTAAAATATCACTTCCATGAGACTGTTCAGTCAGACAGCAACAGAACGCAGCATTTTCACCTTCTCATATGCAGCCAACGGCAGTTCATATTATGCTAGTTTTTTATCACTACTGTCCTCCTTATATTTTCATACTATCCTGTTTTCTATAATATGAACCTATGCGCCTGAAATACAGATTATTATATCAG
>NW_026080607.1:405-1228 GCF_006386435.1 Epinephelus moara | reverse complement strand
TGAAAAAAAGTCATAGCATCGTATGTCGTCAGAAGTCATTAAAAAATGTCATAGTATAGTAAGTCCTCCAAAATCACGAAAAAAGTCATAGTACAGTAGCTCGTCCAAAATCATGAAAAAAAGTCATAGTATAGTATGTCATTGAAAAAGATGAAAAAAATAGCATACAAGGTCATAAAAAAATCTAACATGCTTGTCATAATATACATTAATTTATTGATTCTTAAGTCATTTTTCTTAAGTCACTCCAAATCGTCCACTGAGTAAAATAATCAATAGTATGTCGTCCAAAATCATGAAAAAAAGTCATAGTTTAGTATTTCGTCCAATATCATGAAAAAAAGTCATACTACAGTATGTTGTCCAAAATCATGAAAAAAAAGTCATAGTATAGTATGTCGTCAGAAATCATGAAAAAAAGTCATAGTACAGTATGTCGTCCAAAATCATTTAAAAAAAAGTCATAGTATAGTATTTTGTCCAAAATCATGAAACAAGTCATAGTATAGCATGTCGTCCAAATTCATTAAAAAAAAAGTCATAGTATAGGATGTCGTCCAAAATCATGAAAAAAAGTCATAGTACAGTATGTTGTCCAAAATCATGAAAAAAAAGTCATAGTATAGTATGTCGTCCAAAATCATGAAAAAAATTCATAGTACAGTATGTTGTCCAAAATCATGAAAAAAATGTCATAGTATAGTATGTCATCCAAAATCATTTAAAAAAAAGTCATAGTATAGTATGTCGTCCAAAATCATGAAAAAAAAGTTATAGTATAGTATGTCGTCCAAAATCATGAAAAAAAGTCATAGTATAGTAT
>NW_026080607.1:0-379 GCF_006386435.1 Epinephelus moara | reverse complement strand
GTCATAGTATAGTATGTCGTCCAAAATCATGAAAAAAAAGTTATAGTATAGTATGTCGTCCAAAATCATGAAAAAAAGTCATAGTATAGTATGTCGTCCATAATCATTAAAAAAAGTCATAGTATAGTATATTGTCCAAAATCATTTAAAAGAAAGTCATAGTATAGTATGTCGTCCAAAATCATGAAAAAAAAGTCATAGTATAGTATGTCGTCCAAAATCATGAAAAAAAAGTCATAGTATAGTATGTCGTCCAAAATCATGAAAAAAAAGTCATAGTATACTATGTCATCCAAAATCATTAAAAAAAAAAGTCATAGTATAGTATGTCATCCAAAATCATTTAAAAAAGTCATAGTATAGTATGTCATCCAAAATC
>NW_026080606.1:1493-2898 GCF_006386435.1 Epinephelus moara | reverse complement strand
ATAAAATTGATTGATTGAATTGATTGATTATAGGAATTGCACTAAGCCGTGATAAGCCCTATTTATGAGATTGATCTCAGTTTTTTTTTTGTGAACAATTTTGTGAACTTTCATTGTTATGCAGATGATACCCAATTATATCTATCGATCAAGCCAAATGAAACCAAGCAATCATTAATTAAACTACAAGCATGTCTTAATAATAATAATAATGATAATAGTAATAATAATAATAATAATAAAAACAGAACACATTTTTAAAACAGAGAGTATTAAATAAACGAAGAGCCAAACACTGGGTACATAGTAAAAACAGGGTAAGATGACCTAGTCCAGTGTTTTTCAACCACTGTGCCGCGGCACACTAGTGTGCCGTGAGATATTGTCTGGTGTGCCGTGGGAAATTATCCAATTTCACCTAATTGGTCTAAAAAATATTTTTTGAAAACGAATTAATTATTATCTGCAAATAATGTGCCGTTGTCGAGTGTCTGTGCTGTCTAGTGATCGGCAGAGTAACCATGTAATACTCTTCCATATCAGTAGGTGGCAGCAGGTAGCTAATTGCTTTGTACTTTGAGACAAGAGAATTAGTGATGCATGGATGCGTCAGGTGGCGGTGACAGTGGCATTGTGGCTAGCGAGACTATACCGTGACAGTGATGGAGAAGTTTTTGAAAAGAAAGATGCTAACTCTGAACTGGACCCTGGACAAAATTCGGACCCAGATGAAGGCCCAAGTATGAGTGGAGGTCAAAAGAAAGCAAAGACGGTTAGCTCAAGCAAAGTCTCTGGCGCGAGGCAATACAGTGAAAGCTATCTTTCATTTGGATTTACTTTCACCGGGGATGCAATGAAACCGACTCCGTTGTGCTTGGTGTGTGGTGAAAAGCTATCCAACAGTGCTATGGTCCCAAGTAAGCTTAAACGCCATCTCCAAACAAAACACCCTTCGCTTCAAAACAAGAATGCGGACTACTTTGTTCACCTGCGTGAACACACGGAGAAACAGGCAACTTTCATGAGAAAAACCACAAAGGTAAATGAGAGAGCCCTTAAAGCTAGCTACCACATTGCTGAACTTGTAGCTAAGTCAAAAAAGTCGCACACTGTGGCAGAGACATTAATACTTCCCACCTGCAAAGCCA
Source organism: Epinephelus moara (assembly GCF_006386435.1). Lineage (NCBI taxonomy): Eukaryota > Metazoa > Chordata > Actinopteri > Perciformes > Serranidae > Epinephelus > Epinephelus moara. The sequence continues at coordinate 1,750 of NW_026080606.1, read as the reverse complement.
TTGTAAATGAGATGCTTGGACCTGAAGCGGCTAAAGAAATAGCCAAAGTCCCTCTCTCAGATAACACAATTTCCAGACATATTGATGACATGTCTGCAGACATCGAAAGTGTGCTTTTGGAAAAGATCCGTATCAGTAAGAAATTTGCATTGCAACTTGATGAGTCTACTGATATTAGTGGACATGCTCAACTCTTGGCCAATGTGCGTTTTGTGGATGGAGACGCAATCAGAGAAAACTTCCTTTTTTGCAAGGCA
>NW_026080606.1:0-662 GCF_006386435.1 Epinephelus moara | reverse complement strand
TCCAGTCACCTTGAGGCGTCCTGTTCTACATATCTACCAAGTTTAGTAAAATTCGATATGGCGGTTAGGCCTAGATAAGAAATTAGCTCTCTAGCGCCCCCATTTTGTTTGATGGGGTCAATAATGGAGGGGTCCCCTCAGATTATGTGAAGTCATATGCCTACAAAGTTGCGTGGTGATCGGCGAAACCCTTGAGATGTCATACACCTTTATGTGATGAGCCACGCCCTCCACAATATTCATTGCCTTATAGAAGCTCAGTTTTAGTAAGTTTTCCAACTTTTGCCAAGAGGGAACTTTAGATATTGGTTCCTAGATTATGTTCACAGAGTTTCATGCAGATCGGTCAAACTTCCTAGGAAGAGATCGATGTGTTTTTCAAAAAATTCAAAATGGCGGAAAATCTATATAACCGGAAGTTAAGGGTTCTTTTTTTTTTTTTTTTTTTTTACGATTTTTGGGGGGGGGGCTTTTTAGCCTTTAATGTATAGGACAGACAAGTGTGAAGGGGGGAGAGAGAGAGGGAGAACATGCAGCAAAGGGCCACAGGTTGGAGTCGAACCCGTGCCACTGCAGCAACAGCCTTGTATATGGGGCGCCTGCTCTACCACTAAGCCACCAGCGCCCCAAGTTATGGGTTCTTGAGGCAAATTTGTTTCTCG
>NW_026080605.1:0-3135 GCF_006386435.1 Epinephelus moara | reverse complement strand
GTTTTGGGCTACTTTTGCCTATTTTAGGCTACTTTGTCCCGTTTTGGGCTACTTTGTCACCTTTTGGGCGACTTTTTTCTGTTTTGGGCAAATTTTTCTTTTTTGGGCTACTTTGTCCCGTTTTGGGCTACTTTATCCCATTTTTTGTGACTTTGTCGCATTTTGGGTGACTTTTTTTTCCATTTTGGGCTACTTTATGTCGTTTTGGGTGACTGTCCCGTTTTGGGTGACTTTGGCCCTTTTTGGGTAATTTGTTTCTGTTTTGGGCAACAGGTTAAAGTTCCAGGGATAGAGGAGGTTAATGTGGAGCTATTTATTCCACAGAGAATGCTCCAATCCTGGGTAAATATCCAGGGATAGAGGGGGTGAATGAAGTTTCCCAAAATGGAAAACCAGATTGGACGGGCAGAAAGTAGCCCCAAAAGGAGAAGTTGCCCAAATAGGAGTGGGCGGGTCAAAGTGATATCATCACTAGAATAGCAGTGCCTTATAGAATGGCTGGTGAAGTCAGTAACCTAACCTAACAGTAGCTCCAATGCATTAGGAAGGGATATAAAGATGATTTATCATTTATATTTCTAATGTTTCAAGACGTGTTTTTTCTGTTTTGGGCTACTTTGTCCCGTTTTCGACGACTTTTTTCCAATTTGGGCAACTTTGTCCACATTGACTTTGGATCTTGATGCTTTAAATTGCTTCCTTTTTGTCTAAAATGAATTGAATGTGAATAAGAAAAACGATTTACTGATAAAGATGATTAAAAGAAATGCAACTGTCTGTGTCAATCTGTACTCATCATTTTTGGGCAACTTGGTGAGTTTTGGCTATCTCAGTGCAACAACTTTTCCAGCATACAATGTTGATGTTTTAAATTGCTGCAGTTTTACAAAACCATGACTAAAATGTCTTGACACATCAGAAATATAAATAATAAAACATATTTGTATCCCTTCCTAATGCATTAGAGCTACTGTTAGGATGGATGACTGACTGCAACTGCTGGTCTTGAACCTGTGATCTTGTGCCCATTTTGGGCTACTTTGTCTCGTTTGAGTTACTTTTGCCTTTTTTGGGCTACTTAGGCCCGTTTTGTGCAACTTTGTCCCGTTTTGGGCTACTTTGTTCCTTTTGGGCTACTTTCGCCTTTTTTAGGCTACTTTGTCCCGTTTTGGGTTACTTTGTCTCATTTGGGCTACTTTGTCCCGTTTTGGGCTACTTTTGTCTTTTATGTGCTACTTTCTCCCGTTTTGGGCGACTTTGTCCCGATGTGGGCTGCTTTGTCCTGTTTGGGCTACTTTCTCCCATTTCGCCTGCTTTGTCCAGTTTGGGCTACTTTCTCCCGTTTTGGGCTACTTTTGCCCATTTTAGCATACTTTGTCAAGTTGTAGGCTACTTTGGCCCGTTGTGGGCTACTTTATCCTGTTTTGGGCTACTTTGTCCAGTTTTGAGCTACTTTGTCAAGTTTTGGGTTACCTTGTGCCATTTTGGGCTACTTTGTCTCGTTTGAGCTACTTTTACCGTTTTTGGGCTACTTAGGCCCGTTTTGGGCTACTTTGTCCCGTTTTGGGCTACTTTGTCCCGTTTGGGCTACTTTGTCCCGTTTTGGGCCACTTTGTGCCGTTTGGGCTACTTTGTCTCGTTTGAGCTACTTTTGCCTTTTTGGGGCTACTTTGGCCCGTTTTGGGCTACGTTGTCTCGTTTGGGCTGCTTTGTTCGTGTTGGGCTACTTTGGTGCCGTGTGGGCTACTTTATCAAGTTTTGGGCTACTTTTGCCTTTTATGTGCTACTTTCTCCCGTGTTGGTCGACTTTGTCCCGATTTGGGCTACTTTGTCCTGTTTAGGCTATTTTCTCCGATTTGGTCTACTTTGTCCCGTTTTGGGCTACTTTTGCCCATTTTAGCTTACTTCGTCCAGTTTTAGGCTACTTTGGCCCGTTTTGGGCAACTTTATCCTGTTTCTTTGTACTTTCTCCCGTTTCTGCTACTTTGTCAAGTTTTAGGTTACTTTGTCCCATTTGAGCTACTTTGGCCCGTTCTGGGCTACTTTATCCCGTTTTGGTCTACTTTGACCATTTTTGGGCTACTTTATCCTGTTTTGGGCTACTTTCTCCCGTTTCCGCTACTTTGTCAAGTTTTGGGTTACTTTTGCCTTTTTTAAGCTACTTTGTCCCGTTTTGGGTTACTTTGTCTCGTTTGGGCTACTTTGTCCCGTTTTGGGCTACTTTTGTCTTTTATGTGCTACTGTGTCCCGTTTTGGGCTACTTTGTCCCATTTGGGCTACTTTCTCCCATTTGGTCTACTTTGGCCAATTTTGTGCTACTTTATCCTGTTTTGGTCTACTTTCTCCAGATTGGGCTACTTTGTCCCGTTTTGGGCTACTTTGTCTCGTTTGGGCTGCTTTGTTCGTAGTGGGCTACTTTGTGCCGTTTTGGGCTAGTTTTGCCTTTTATGTACTACTTTCTCCCGTTTTGGGCTACTTTGTCCCATTTGGGCTACTTTCTCCCATTTGGTCTTTGGGCTACTTTGTCCCATTTGGGCTACTTTCTCCCATTTGGTCTACTTTGGCCAATTTTGTGCTGCTTTGTCCTGTTTGGGCTATTTTCTCCGATTTGGTCTACTTTGTCCCGTTTTGGGCTACTTTGTCCCGTTTTGGGCTGCTTTGTCCCGTTTGGGCTACTTTGACAAGTTTTGCTCTACTTTACCCTATTTTGGTCTGCTTTGTTCCGTTTTGGTCTACTTTGACCCGTTTTGAACTACTTTATGCTGTTTTGGTCTACTTTGTCAAGTTTTGAGTTATTTTGTCCCGTTTTGGATTACTTTGTCACGTTTGGGCTACTTTGTCCCGTTTTGGGCTACTTTTGCTCATTTTAGCTTACTTCGTCCAGTTTTAGGCTACTTTGGCCCGTTTTGGGCAACTTTGTCCTGTTTCTTTGTACTTTCTCCCGTTTCTGCTACTTTGTCAAGTTTTAGGTTACTTTGTCCCATTTGAGCTACTTTGGCCCGTTCTGGGCTACTTTGTCACCTTTTGGGCGACTTTTTTCTGTTTTGGGCAAATTTTTCTTTTTTGGGCTACTTTGTCCCGTTTTGGGCTACTTTATCCCGTTTTTTGTGACTTTGTCGCATTTTGGGTGACTTT
>NW_026080604.1:0-1185 GCF_006386435.1 Epinephelus moara | reverse complement strand
CTTGTGTAGTGGAGTGTAGGAGTGTTGTGTAGTATTGCTGTGTAGTGGTGTGTAGTAGTTTTGTGTAGTGGAGTGTAGTAGTGTTGTGTAGTGGTGTGTAGTAGTGTTGTGTAGTGGTGTTTAGTGGCATGCGGACTCACTCCACAGTCTTGCTCCATGGCGGCGGGTCACTCATGGTCATGAACACACAGTTGGTCAGAATCGTCACCATGATGAACAAACTGAATAAAGTTTTGGTGTTAAGGAACAAAAACATCATGAGCTGATCGATAGGTAATCAATAACTTGCTGATCAAAGCTGCTGGTTTCACCAGCCAACCAGGAGGGAGGACAGTGTGAGACCATAAAGGATATGAATGAACCAGGATCCTGATTGCGGCGGTGCGCAGAGGGTTGAAGGGACTCAGCAGGTAACAGGCGGGTTCAGCGTTAAACCGGAAGATGATGTTTCCTTTGGCGAGCACGATGAACGTCTGCAGACAGAGACCGATCATTGATTATTGATTATCTGATTGATTATCTGATGACATCACTGACCACAATGAACATCTGAGGACAGAGACCGATCATTGATTTTTGATTATCTGATTATCTGATGACATCACTGAGCACAATGAACGTCTGCGGACAGACACCGATCATTGATTTTTGATTATCTGATTGATTATCTGATGACATCAATGAGCACAATGAACGTCTGAGGACAGAGACCGATCATTGATTTTTGATTATCTGATTGATTATCTGATGACATCACTGAGCACAATGAACATCTGCGGTGATGAATTGATTAATTCAAATCTTCACTGATGATTAAGTAAAATATAAGAAATGATTTATTGATTGGTATTGATTGGTCCTCGGGCCACAGAGGAAACATCTTTCATCAGAGAGACCTTCTGTGATTGGTAGAAAGGATCCAGCTCCTCTAATGGGGTGTTGAGAAGCTCAGGGGGTGGGTCTCCATAGATGAAGGGGAGGGGCTTCCCAGCCTCCAGGTCACTGGCTGGTTTAGGAAGATCTTCATGTGCGATCTGCAAATCAGAGACACTTGAGCACAGTGTATTGATTACTTGTTCCCAGTATATTGATTACTTGTTCTCCGTGTATTGATTACTTGTTCCCAGTATATTGATTACTTGTTCCCAGTGTATTGATTACTTGTTCCCAGTATATTGATTACTT
>NW_026080603.1:0-1476 GCF_006386435.1 Epinephelus moara | reverse complement strand
AACAGACGCGAGTAAGGAAACTTGTGCTGATCCTCTGCTGACCGAGCCAAATTCACAATACATGCAAACAAAGCTAGTAAAGAAAAGCTTGGGATCAATGTCTTAACCCAAATATGCCACAGATTGTGTTTTCTTTTTTACTACATCACTGCAAAATCTAAGAGCCTAAAACATATGAAAAAATCTGGGTTTGATATATTTCTGTCTTTGTGGAAGAGGTAAGATTTATACAGACATGACTGGTCACAGAAAAAGGCCCTACATGATGTGGTGATTCTTGGGTGTCTGGAAGTTTGAAAATATTGCAAACCACTAACATTTGCATGTTCCATATAAATCATATCAATGTTTTTAAAAGGATGTAGTGTACATCTCCAGCCTCTGTTGTCATCTCTCCTGTGGCATCAGCTGTCAATTACTGTCACTTTACCACTGTCCCAAATTCCTAAAGACCTTAACATAAAGGTATATCTCCAACAACATGCAGGTATAAGACACTAAGAACTAAGATAAGTGTGTTGAGGCAGACAGTGTAGGGTTCACATCACATTTTCACTGCAACGCTCTGGGATTTTTGGGCAGGATTCTGATAAACTCCCATAAAACCAAGTATGGGTCCAGGAGCATTAAGTTCTTATCAAGTTAAATGGCCTAATATCAACATATTAGGCTTTCAATACCATTCCCCAGCCACAGAGGGCGTGTAAAGACTGGAGAGCAAATTAGAGCATGAGAGGAGCGCTGATGCTTCAGGAGCATGAAAAAACGAGTAACCAAAAAAAAAAAAACCCAGCAGGAATTCAGTTGCAAAGCTTTGTCCAACAGTAACAACAGAGTTAGGTGGTTTTGTGAAAGGCTTCTGTAAATGGACAATATGGGAAATTGTCATGCTGTTTAACTCTAAAAGAAAAAAAATAACTAACTGTCTCCAGTTTGAAATTAACTGTACAGACATGACAATGGCCTCACAGCATAAATAAATATGACCAAAAAAAAAAAAGAAATTGCAGTGCAGGAATCACATACATATAAAATGAATTTCAAAACTGCAAATCAGGACACAAATCCAGCATTACACTGGAGCGGAGCAGGCTGGTGTGGATTGAGTTGTGAGCGGAGGAGAAGAGCAAGTAGCAGAGCGAATGAAAATGACAGCTTAATGCCCCCATCACCCTGGCAGAGCAAAGACTGATGAGCTGCTTTTTCCCACCAACCTCTGTCTCCATCCGTCATCTCCTTTTAAACTGATTTGCCGGAGAGAACATGTCTCTGTCATCAATTACAGGGGATTTTACCACAACAAAGCTGATCAGATAAAAATATTTCAGAAGTTTGCTCTCCTCCAGTGAACATGTCAAGCATCCCTCCCCGCTGCGAAGCCGCATGAATAAACTGATTTCCAGGATTTTCAAAGCGGTTGTGTAACAATCTGCCGCAGAGCTCAGATTAGACTTGTTTATTCATAAAGTATGATTT
>NW_026080602.1:0-1186 GCF_006386435.1 Epinephelus moara | reverse complement strand
CGCGGACACGTCAGTTACCGTTTGAAGATGGTGATGATAGTCTGTAACAAGAGGGAAAGGTCGTGAGGTATGGAGGGGTTTTCAAAGTGAAAGAGGATGTGGCTTTCCTGGAGGCCGATCCTGTGTCCGGTTTTGTTATGGATTAGGTTTTGTATATGAGTCCAGAGGTTTTTACTGTATGAGCACTGTTAAAAGAGGTGGATAATGGTTTCTGGTTCTGTTTGGCAAAAATCACAGTTATAGTCTATGTTTAATTTAAATCTCTCCAGGGTTTTTTTTTGCCGGATATAAATTATGACAGATTTTGTATGATATTTCTTTGACTTTGTTGTGAATGAGCAGCTTCTCGCCAACCAGCCACGCCCCTCTCCAGTTTATTTCCCCATACAGTGAATTCCAGTAAGAGTTGCTCCAGTTTATTTCCCCATACAGTGAATTCCAGTAAGAGTTGGCTGCCGGTTGATTTGAGGGTTGAATGAGATTCCTGATAAATTTATTTGAGCAGATTTTAGTTGTTATATCTATGTTATGGATGAATAGTTTGGTATCATTTTTCTGTGTAAGAGGATGGAACTGGGAACCTTTCAGGAGCTGTAAAATTTCCATTGGTATTGTATTGGAAACTGTAGTGTATTCTGTTTGTGAGATTGTGAGTTGGTATTTATTGATAAATTGGTTGTAAGATAAGATTTGTCCTTGTTCATCAGTTAACTGATTAACCCATAATATCCCCTGATCAAACCAAGATTTGTAAAATATTGTTTTGTTTCTGTGCTGTATGTGTTGGTTGTTCCAGATGTTCCTGGTTGGCGAGAAGCCGCGTTTGTAGATCAGCCCCCAGGAAAGCAACGCCTATTTATGGAAGTTTGATAACTTAATTGGTATTTTGTCAATTTTAAAATTACACTTGAGTAAAAAATGAATTCCTCCTAATTTATTAAATAGATAATTTGGAATTGCATTCCACATATTGACAATTTCTCTGACGAGGCGACATAACCAATTAATTTTGAACATATTATTCATAGTTTCAAAACTTAAAACTTCCAACCCTCATCATCCCCATCATCATGCTGGGCAAATTTCACATTCACAAAACAAAATGGGCAAAGAAAAAACCAAATGGAAAATACTTTGAAAATGAACTCAAATAATACTTTAATACAATAACAACATCATCAAACAA
>NW_026080601.1:0-1224 GCF_006386435.1 Epinephelus moara | reverse complement strand
AATTGAATTGAATTGAATTGAAATTGAATTGAATGGGCAGCGGGTGCTGCTGTGAGCCCCACCACCGTCCCAAAGCACTCACAGGCGGTCACACTAGCCTCGCGCAGCAGCCCCAGAGGGTAGAATTTACGTATAAATAAACGGACACATTTTATGATGTAGGCCGAAAATGAGCTTCCCCTCCTTGAAAGACTAGCAGCCGCCACTGCTCTCTTCTAAAGGGTAAGTACAACAATTTCCATTTCTTCACAACAGGTAAGTATACCTGTAAGTAATGTTTTTAACCATTGTAATAATAAAAATATTAATTAACCAAAACACTTATTTAAATGAAATGTTTTTACCTTCACACACTGATATAAAATCAGTAAGAAACAAATTAAATAAGTAAAATATGTTTCAGGGCGCTACACCCACAGTAAACAAAATTATGACCAGGGTGTGCCCAGACTTTTGCATGCAACTGTATGTTTCAATGAAGGCATGCAAGAAAAACAAGGTTTTCTTCCTGAATTCAAAGTAACATGGTATGACTAATTGATACACAAATGGTCATTTTGTGGGTGACATATTCCTTTAAGGTTATTTTTGCTATTGTTTCATTTATAGTTTGATTTTGGTATCATAATTCAACTTAAAACTCATTCAGCCTAAGGCGCAAACAAGTGTTTTTGTCTGTACAAGGCTCATATGACAGGTCTGATCCAATCAAGAATTTTGTCATTTGTACCGAAGAGAAAATGGTAAGTGCTGCAACTTCTTCTTAATAAGTTGTACATGCCACCTAATAATGAATCTGTTTATAGGGTGGTATCTGCACGAGGACTTATGTTTGATATTGTCTTCAATTTTACTGCACAGACTTTTTTAAAAACAGTAGATGAGTTTAACTTTATGGGCTCTAGTTTCCCGGCGCAGCGCAGGGTGGCGCAGGGTGGCGAACCCCGCGCAGAGCTAGTTTCAAGCAGCGCAACCAGAGGCGCACTCAGTTTGGTAGTTTGGCAGACCGAGGTGCGCTGAGATGGGTGTGGCGGCGCAGCAGGGGGAGGTGTCGACAGATCCAGCTTGGCGCAGTGACAGTTTCGTGCCAAAAGGCTTCGCCGAAGAAGGTGCGCTAAAAGCTCGCCAGCTGAAACCACGTCTACTGTCAGCGCAAGTAAGTGTGTAAGTGGAAGTTTGGCTGACCGGCAGACAGTGCGCACACGTCACCAAAACCTCACAGGC
>NW_026080600.1:0-3176 GCF_006386435.1 Epinephelus moara | reverse complement strand
CTTCATAAGGAGGAATCAACATAAAGTCATCAGTCTCCTGCTTCACTTCAAGCTGCTCTCCCTCCTGACTGCTGCACAGTTCCTCCTCTTCCTCTTTAATCTCTGGAGGCTCTGGCTCCTCTTGCTCCACACTGGAGTTCCTCTCCTCAATACAGAGCTGCTGCTCAGCGACAACCTCCTCCTCCTTACAGACATGTTGCTGTGGGAGCTCTGGAGGGACACACAACAAAAGTACCATACTACTTCATGCGAGCAAATTAAAACCAGTGAATATTTAAACACTTGTGATTATATGTAAGTTGAATTTATCAGTTTTGTCTTATTAAAATAAATACGTTTTACTCACGTATTCTGTGCAACTTTATTTCCGGTTTCCAAGCTATATCCAACAGTCTGCGCTGACGGTCGATCTCTTCTTCGTAGTCGACGACCATTTTCTCAAAAACTCCGAATATTTCTTCAGCAGCAGCAGTTAGTCTCTCGTTGATAAACCCTCTCAAATAATAAACCAAAGTCATTGTTAAATTATAAATTAATTGTCTGTAGTAATGTTACTCTCGAGCCAGTATGCTCGACACAGTGTCGATCTTTTGAAGTAAAGTGTTCCGAGACAGTGTTTCGATCCCTGCTTCGGCACGCCCACAATCACGTGACTACCGGGAGCGAGGCCTCGTTACAGGTAGCCTTGAGGCTTTTCCAGGTCTTCCACTTAGATGCAGTTCTGACACACAGCCAGCAGATGTCACTCTTCTGACTGTATGAAATGCTTCGAAGCAGTGTGTCATTCTTGAAGCAGGTGTGTCAAAGTGGTTCAGTGCTTCATGAAGCTTCGATTTCACCATCACTAATTATCTGCGGCGCGCCTAAAACACCTTATTCCAGCTCATGCTACACATCCACAGAGCTGACGCTATTCGCGCCTGTTTCTTTTACTTCCGCTAAGTGTCACACTGTTAAGTTCCGGCACCGGAAGTGAGTTAACCGTGAGCTACGTTCCTCCACATTAACTCAGCATAACTGATGTCTTTTCGAGTAATTGAAGAAATATTTTTTAAATAAATACACATTAGCAGAGGTGGAAGGACCTAATAAGGATATGTTAAAGTAGCAAAGACGGTGCTAAAATACCCATGCGTCAAATTAATGTTAAAAATTTAATTCTCAAGTATTACACATAAATGCAAAATGGCCCCAGTCAGTGGTACGGAGGCCATAATGTGTAAATAACATTTTGGTAGCAGCTAGTCCAGTTAGAGCTCATTATTTTTTTGCCTGGTTCACTTCAAAGAGGTATCATTTTTAAAAAGCTCATAAGTTTTGGTGTGGAAAAATCTAGTCTCCTCTATCTACACACTTTGTTGTAGGGCTGTGTAGGAACAATCTTAATCAATGAATTAAACATAGCTGTCAAGTTAACACCCTGAAAAGTACATCTGCCTTCAAAAATGCAGTAAAGTACCAGATGGAACAGATAAGGTACACCTTGAGACTCCAAAAAGAAATATTTATTAAAAGATGGGGCCCTGCTATCGCCTTGCTAACATAGTGAAGTGATTGAAATCTGCCTTACATATTTTACAGTGTATGTATCTTTATATTCCCTACCGGACTCACCTCTTGTTGCATAGACATACACTCATGCCATTACATACACACNTATTTAAATTCCAGCAACTTATACAAAGTTTAAAAAAATTCAGTAAAGGAGAACTATATGTAGCGTGAAAGTAAAGCTATCAAAGAATACCTCAAACCTGCTGTTTTTTGTTTGTTTTCACTTTTATTTTCTTTATTATTACTTGTTTTAGAACTGTTCAGGGTGTGGAATGAATGTAAATGCAATCTTGGCCATATGAAGACATGAATACAGTACTTGAGCAGCCAACATGTTGTCACAATCCTCCACGGCATGCTTGTTCAATACTGATCAAATTAACAAACGATATTACATTATACCTTAACTTTACCTCCAGTCTGTGAGCTGCAACATTAAAACATTTCTCGCATGTAATAACTTCACATTCAGAAAAGAAGTATTATTCACAGTGACTACTTTTACTTTTGATGTAAGTAACACACATCATCTACAGTGTTTTTGTTGTATTGCAACAAAAAAATACCATGTTAATACAATTACAAAGATACAAAAATTTGACATTAAATGATGTATTTTTAAGAGATAAGACTCCAGTTATGTGTCTCCTCACTTCTGTCAGGTCTCCTGTGTCAGGTATGTTTTGACCATGAAACATGAACACTTAATTGTCTCACATATTTTTGCAGAAGCAGAGCTACTTGCCTGTGTGCAGTCTTACATGTTTTGTTAAACAAGAAGCCTCATAGTATCTTTTCCCACAGATCTTTCAAAGGTACGGTTTCTCACCAGTCTTTTCCCACAGATCTTTCAAAGGTACGGTTTCTCACCAGTGTGGGCTTTTCTCTTGTGGACTAAGAAGTTACTATTACATCTGAAATCTTTTCCGCAGGTGTCGCAAGAATACGGCTTCTCACCTGTGTGAATTCTTACATGGCTAATCAAGTGACCACTGACTCTGAAATGTTTCCCACATGTTTTGCAAGAAAACGGCTTCTCCCCTGTGTGGACTCTAATATGAGCATTCAGTGCTGACGCCTGAGTGAATCTTTTCCCACAGGTGCTACAACAGTATGGTTTCTCACCAGTGTGTGTTCTCACGTGCACTATCAGCTCACTTTTGCTTACAAAATCTTTCCCACATGTTTTGCAAGAATATGGCTTCCTACCTGTGTGTATTCTTAAATGAGCCTTCAATGCTGATGTCCGCATGAATCTTTTCCCACAGGTGTTGCAAGAATATGGCTTCTCCCCTGTGTGTGCTCTCAGGTGTCTCTGCAAAGATGAGTTATACTTAAAAGCTTTCCCACATGTGTCACATTTGAAAGACTTTTGACCCGTGTGAGTATCACAGTGAATCATTAGCATATAAGGGTTATAAGCACTGTTAGTGTGACTGTTGCTGTTGTGATTCGGTTCTGTTTGTTCTGCATTTCTAGTTGAACCTGAGTCTCCATGCTTGTCTCCTTTCTGACCTTGGCTCTCAGCTTCATGGGAGAGGAGCTGGTGGTCACTGTCTGGTTCTGGGACAACATAGCTTTTATCTGGAATGTACTCTAGAGGCGTTTCCTCCACCATATTC
>NW_026080599.1:0-1011 GCF_006386435.1 Epinephelus moara | reverse complement strand
TTTAAACATTGTTTGAAGCTAAATGTGGCAAAACGTTGATGTTATTTTCAGCGTGAGCCACTTTACAAACGGCACCCCATAGCTAGATAACAGCGGTGTCAGTCCTCAAGTGTTTATGATCGCTGACACCGCTGTCATCCAGCGGTATCAGCGCTCATAGATAATAAACGTGTGTATGAGCGCTCAGGCTGCCCCAGAGAGCAGCCTCTCTCGGGTAGTCCTTTTGAAATTCGTGACTGATATCTCTGTAGTGGTTAAATATGAAATGTAATTCGTTTGGGGTATGTCTAATGGGCAACATTCAGTCTCNACTTCAACTCGAACACTTTATTAAAAACGGTAACTATAACCTTCAAATATCAGCAACATAACATTGAATAATGAATGGATTTGGAATAATCTTAACAGACATGCATATTTTCTTCCTCAAAGGCTGCTCAGAAGTGAGAACCATGGACAGCAGCATTGTGTGTTAGTGCTGCTGTCGCACCCTCACACAGTGCGCTTCTCTGACAGACACACTTTTTTTTTCTCTCTCTCTCTCTCCGCTGTCCGAGCCCGACTCAGCCCGCCCAATTAACTTAATTAGTCGTCCCAAACTGACCCGACCCGTCGGGCTTATTTGGGTCGGCTCGGGCTCGGGTTGAAATTGAGAACTCTAACTCGGACGACGTGTGCGTAGGCACCTAGATCCATGATCTGCTGTTAGTAGCAAGCAAGCTATCACCGCGGGCGTCATGTGGCAAATTACCAGGTGTAAGTAAACCACCGACAAAATGAAAAAACACAGATGACGACGAAGCTGAAGCTGTAACGAGGCTGGCTACACTACGATGCTGAGGGTGCAGTAATGAGCTGTAATGTATGTCGGCAATATGCTAAAGAAACAAAACGTAACAACTCGTTTGTCATCTGTAACAAAACAATGAAGCTGCATGATTAAGAGTGGGCAGTCTGAGGAGGTTTAAGTAACACAGCACACAGCAGATTTTAAAAAAGGAGTACTCAGGG
>NW_026080598.1:0-1365 GCF_006386435.1 Epinephelus moara | reverse complement strand
TCTGGCTCTCTGGGGGTGCTGGCCATTGCCGCCCGGGGTCCTAGGGCCTGCGTGGTGTCCTGCGGCCTCTGCGGCTCCCTGGGCGTGGGGTCTGGGCGCTCCTGCGGCCTTGGGGTGCCTTGCCGCCCGCCTTCTCCCGCAGGGCTGGGACATTGGCCCTGGTCCCTGGTGATGGTTTTCATAAACACATTGGGAGGGTTCAAATACACGCATGCATGTTCGATACTTCAGCTCCGTGACGCATCGCAAAGAACCGATGGGATCACTCAAAAGGGGCTCAGTTGCTTCTCAAAACCAACCTTCTCAAACCACACTGCGCTGGCAACTCTTCTCCACAATCGGGCTTTCCTCCACCACCAGGACTCTCACATTTCTGGTGTTCAGTATAGACTTCTCTTGTTTTTTTGTTTTTTTTTCTCTTTATTATACATTTATTTGTTTATTTTTGGTAATCTGTATGGAGCACAACCTCAAGGCCACAATACATCAGCTACACTGCCTGTTTCTCCTCTGTTTTTTTTTGTTTGTTTTGTTTTGTTTGTATGTTTGTTTGTTTGCTTGTATGTTTGTTTTCTCCTTCTTCTCCTCATGCACTGTCGCTATATAACTCAGGACCTGTCCCTCAATCCCCCCCTGTCTGTCCCTTACTTTCCCTTTGACACACTACGGTGTATTACGGCCCTCTCTGGCTCATATTAGGAAGTTTTTCCAATAAAGGCTGATAGGCTAGTCTCCAGGGAGGGTGGGTGACCGTCACAACCACGCACAGTATGGGTATAAAATACTTGACTGCAAGATTAACAGTGCATCAATCTTCATAAAAAGCGTACACCCTTTTGTGGCGCTAAGCTACGCAGACTAATGCAGACAGGTTTGAAAAAAAAAAAAAAAAAAAAGAATTCGTGTTATTTGCAAAGTCTTCACATCTAGACATAATTTTGACGTTACTTTTAATTAAACAGAAAGTTAAGCACTAGTAAAGGCTCTCGCCAAACTGTGCAAAATGCATCCTGGGATATTCACTCAACTCACTGCATGACGGTCACGCTGGATGCCACTCGCCAGCTATGCTCGCCACTCCTAATCAGAGTACAGAACCTAGCAATGCTGAGATGGTTGAAAAAAACTGATGCAAGCTCCTCCAGTGCCGCTCCAGTAGTAGGATGCACACTTCTTTTCGGGACTCTCAATTTCAATTCAATTTTATTTATAAAGCCCAATATCACAAACCACAGTTTGCCTCACAGGGCTTTACAGCATACAGCATCCCTCTGTCCTTATGACCCTCACAGTGGATAAGGAAAAACTCCCCCAAAAAACCCCTTTAACGGGGGGAAAAAAAAGGGTAGAAACCTCAGGAAGAGC
>NW_026080597.1:0-2069 GCF_006386435.1 Epinephelus moara | reverse complement strand
TCATTTCACGTATTTCTGTGAGATCAGGTTGTGCAACGCATAGCCTACAGTAGTTGAGTGATTTCGGACACAACAGTTAAACAAAAACAGTTAAAATTCAACATATCGAAAGTCAGTGGAAATTTACTTACATTTGTATGTATGTATGCTGCACAGGGTGCTCATCCTCACTGTCCGCCATGTCTGCCGTCTGCTACTGGCGCCACCGCAATGCATCATGGTACATATTGCTTGGTTAGTGACCATCGGTTGTACACTACTTTAAGCGCTGCATTGTGGGATACTATGAGTCCACTATAGGGTATGTTAATTTACACTAAACATTCGGACAGCACTACAAAATGGCGAACACGCTATTTAGTGCACTATTTAGTGAGTAGGGAGTGATTTCGGACACAGCCAGAGGCAAGAACTCTGACAGCTTAAGGTTCCAGGTCAAGATCCTGGGGGGAAAAGGGGGAAATTCCATTTACACTTAGTGTGATGAGTTTGCAAATAAACCTAAATCCAAAACGAATCTAATTAGAATTACATGGACGTGGGTTGTGCAGCCTACAATCCACAATGGTGACAATGCTAACTTGAACTAGAAGCCTAAAAAATGATTACAGACCATTCTATAGTGGAAAGGGCTCTATTAGCGCCACCTGGTTAATAACATAACGGTAATTTGATTAAATATTTGCACACAATTCAATATTTTACCACAATACTTTAAATTAACCAACCATGGCTCACTTTCCATTAGCTGTTAGCTATCACAAGGTCGACAAACCTAGCTGTTAGGAGCAGTGTAGCTAGCTAGCACTCTAACTGTATTGGTGAGGGGTGTGTGTGAGTGGTGGAGCAAGAGAGAAAGAGAGCGTGTGTGTGTGTGTGTGGAGTGCGAGAGTACAAAGGCAGAGCAACCTGTGTTGTGGTTAGGAGAAGCTGGTCAGTTAACCCAAAAAATATAACCTGTAAGGTACAGAAGGTCACAAAATAAATGGCTAGCTAGCTAGCTAAGCTAACCCCGAATCAAATACCCTCTTCTCACACGGCAGTCAGGGAAACGGCACACAGGACACCATGCTGGCCCTGAGACTTCTGATATTTATTTTGGGACCTTCTGTATCTTTTGGTTACATTTTCTAGCTAATTGACTTATGATTCTATAACCACATCACATGTTGCTCTGCCTCCGTGCCCTCGAGCTCCCCACACACGCGTTCTCTCGTTCTCTATCACTCACACACCCCGCACCCACCATGCACCAATACAGTTATTAGAGGGCTTGCATGATGACATTAGCTACTACACAGTAACTTTGGCGGGACTCTCGTGCCAAGTCAATACAACGTTAGCTATTAGTTAGCCAAGTTACCTCACGTTACGTTAGCCATCATCATTTACATTAGCCAACCTAACGTTCTAGCGATAGATAGATAGATAGATAGATAGATAGATAGATAGTGCCAAATCAACCAATGACACACATAACATTTACGTTTTGTTTTTTTTGCTTGCAATCATCAAGTAATAGCTAATAGGGAATGGGCGCAGTGACGTCACCATGGATGTCGCCGCCATGTTGATGGCTACGGGCAGCAGTAAACAAACACAGTAGTTGAGTCGCATCGAGTGTACTCCTCTAAGCCATGGGTCATCATTGCCAACGATGGCCAGGTTCGTGTGCACACTGCACATGCATGGCTGGCATTGCAGAGTCATGTACACATGTTGGGGCTCTGCTATTCAAAATTGAGGCAGCAGTCCGCATCCGTGGAAAAAAGACAGTGACAGATGTGCCAGCATATTGGAAAATTCCATCTGGTATTAACAAGGTCCACGGAGAGGTCGGCTACAAGATTGACTTCACTTCTGCTGCAGCCCAGAGGATTGCCCTGGACAGAGTCATCAGTGGCAACAGTCCCATAGCTGGCCTACGGACGTGAGCCAGCAGACACATGGCCCCAGCTACACTGGATGACTTGTCATCACTGCTCCCTGTTCTACATAAACACAGGGCAGTTTGTATGTCCACAATGGATGACTACTACCACTCCTATACAGACCCTGTCCAGCCAGCT
>NW_026080596.1:0-1455 GCF_006386435.1 Epinephelus moara | reverse complement strand
CCCTAGTTAGGCTGACTTAGGCCCAGTCTGCCGGGGGACCTCCTATAACACACCGGGCTCTCTCTCTCTCTCTCTCTCTCTCTCTCTCTCTCTCTCTCTCTCTCTCTCTCTCTCTCTCTCTCTCTCTCTCTCTCTCTCGTCCTGTTACTACATCTTGCTAACTTGGCCGTACTGCATGTCACTAACTTGGCTTCTTCTCCGTAGCCTTTGTGCTCCACTGTCTCGCAGGTTAACTTAAATCGCAGCAGCTGTTATCATAAGTCATACTTCTACTGTTATTATACACATATGATTATTGTCACATATGTATACTATCAGACATTTATATATACTTTCAACATATTGTACCATAATAACCAGAAGTATAATTATAATATTATTATATCATTACTTTCATTAATGTTGTTGTAAACTACTGTCATTACCGTCTGTCCTGCATCTCTCTCTGTCTCTGTCTCTCTTTCTGTCTCATTGTGTCATAAGGCTTACTGTTAATTTATCATGTTGATCTGTTCTGTACGACATCTATTGCACGTCTGTCCGTCCTGGAAGAGGGATCCCTCCTCAGTTGCTCTTCCTGAGGTTTCTACCCTTTCTTTTCCCTGTTAAAGGGTTTTTTGGGGGGAGTTTTTCCTTATCCGCTGTGAGGGTCCTAAGGACAGAGGGATGTCGTATGCTGTAAAGCCCTGTGAGGCAAATTGTGATTTGTGATATTGGGCTTTATAAATAAAATTGATTGATTGAATTGATTGAATGTCCACTCTTGGCTTTGTCTTTGGTATTCACCTGTGAACCAGGGCTGGACTGGTAATCTGGCATACCGGGCATTTTCCCAGTGGGCCGACAGTCCTCAGGGGCCGATGCTGTTGGATTATTTTTTTTTTTTTTCCTCTAAGACAATTTAGAGGGGGCAGCCCATTGGTCCATCTTCAATATAGACAGTGGACTGAACCAATTAGGATATAGCCTCGCGTAAAGTGAAGAGCCTGGTTTCTGTTCACTCTGAATTTTGTCTGGATTCTGGTTCCGGTCTGGATTCTGGTTCCGGTCTAGAGAGCGGATCCGGAATTCACCAAATTCACCAAAGTAAAAGTGTTCACCAAAGTAAAACTTTAAATTCTGGTGCACCATCGATTTGGGGTGATGAGGGGTGTAAGAAAATCGATTAACTTAATGGCTTGGGGCTTTTCTTGTAAATTATATTCTTTAAATTAAAAAGTTTCACCGCATTTTCATTAGCTTGGTGCTTTTATTTTGATGGAAAGGCGCATCCATCGAATTCCGGATCCTGTCTCACTCGCCCTGGTTCCGGTTCCTTACCAAAACGGCCACTAACGGCCCCAGACTAATCAGGATATAGTATGAAAGTGGCCCCACCCCTTCAGTGCGCTGTTCCCTGTAACTCCTGCTAGTTTCACAGTGTTCAGAATCAGAATCAGAATCAGAATCAGAAAT
>NW_026080595.1:0-1112 GCF_006386435.1 Epinephelus moara | reverse complement strand
TCAGGGGTGGACAAATCTTCAGGTCCCTCCAGACTTCCTTTAGGCTGGCATGTGGTGAACCCTCATTTAGCTTTGATGAACTACAGGTCATTTAAAAGCTTAAAGCCTCAGGATTGATCATGTAAGCTGTTTTACGATAATAACATCACTGCAACAACAATTGCTGCTCATTTTGTAATAGGTGTGTATACAAAATAGAATAAACATAAAATAAAAAACTTAAATTACCGTCTTGTGGTTGAATGCCTCCACGAACCCGTCAAGTTGCAGTAACATCCATGTCAGTGAAAACATGGATGCTTCACACACAGAAGATCTATACAATCAGCACAGTTTCANTTTGGATCTGACATGATATCTCCTGCTTGCTGGTTGTCTGGTATGAAAGCTGCATGTAGACACTTCCTTCATGTGTGCTCCTGTCCTGTGCAGCATACAGTACACTGCTGGATAGTTTGTCAGGGGTGGACAAATCTTCAGGTCCCTCCAGACAAGCTGACCTTTGACCTTTTGACCTTTTGACCTTCATCAGTTTATCCTGTTAGACATTTGTGTGAAATGCTGTCATAGTAAATATATTAATTCCTGATTTTTGGCCAAACACATTTTTTGTGAGGTCACACTGATCTTTGAACGACAAATTCTAATCAGTTCATCCCTGTGACCTTGACCTCTGACCACCAAGTTCCAATCACTTCATGGTTGACTCAAATTGGATGTTTGTGCCAAATTTAAAGAAATCCCCTCAAGGTATGCTTGAGATATTGAGTTTAAAAGAATGAGATGGTTGCAAGGTCATGGTGACCTTGACCTCTGACCAGAGCATGTGAGTGGAGCGGGTGAAAATTTCCACTCCTCGCTCGCAGACCTGTCACTTTGCGCCACTCGTCTGCTCCGCTTGGTTCTACGTATTCTTCGCTCCGCTCCACTCCATCATAAATTTTATCCCACTCCTCTCGCTCACCACTCCGCTCAAAAAAACTGCGTCGTACTACCCTAACCTGTAATCTTCTATTCACAAATTAAACATGAGCTTGGTGGATTCTCCAGGGAAGCCCTCTCCCCGCAGTTAGGGACCGTTCTCCACGGTACCGCTGCTTCTCTTCTCAGTT
>NW_026080594.1:1714-2924 GCF_006386435.1 Epinephelus moara | reverse complement strand
TTCAAAGGAAAACAGCCCAAACGTCACATTTGTTTAAAGTTTTGAAAATGTCTTAAATGTTTCACATTGCAGCGGGGTGACGTCAGTCTTCTGAATCTGCCATAATTCAGAAGCAGCCACCAGCACAGAGGTGCCTCAGTAATTCAGCCCAGAAAACAGCAGATGTGTGAGCTTTTTAGAGGAGCTGAGAGGCAACCAACACTGTCTCTGATGTTATATAAGCACTTAAAACATTGTGCAAGTGTTTGGTGTCCCAGAAATGTGACAGGCAGTGAAGAGGACAGCCCCGAGGCTTGTAGGACCTCTTGAAAGAACTTGCAGGAGTCTGGAAGGCAGAGATGCATCACTGGCTCTTATCTGGCTCTGCAGACGAAGCCTGCGGTGTTTCACGCTCTGAGTCTTCGCAGTGGTCGGACACCTGAGATATCTGCTGCGTATGTGTCCACCTTTATAACGTGTGGTAGTTTACACATAAATAAATCAAAGACAACAGTTGGACCATTTTAAATTTTCATTATGAGTGTTTTTCTGTTGCATCATGTGTTTTAATCCCCAACAGGATCCTGCTGCGGGTCACACTGGCAGCGTTATTTAGACTGGTTTCATAAAATGTTTAGGCATCTTACTTGGAAACGGCTTCGCTCCCTGTGCAGACATTCTCCAGAGGAACAGTGGAGATATACACAGTGGGAGCAGACTGCCATGTGAGGTAAAGATCAACTTTCCACTTTGTCTCTCTTGAAACAAACTGACCAGCTGTTGGGAATTTATAATAAAAGCACGAACAGCTGAGTTTATTCCTCCTCATTCTCTCTGCATTCGGGCATCTAGCATTCCTCAAGTAGAAATCTGCCTCAGTTTCTGCACAGACAGTCAGGTCAGGTTTCATTTCAAATGTATGAGGCACGGTTATTAAAATCCTGTTTAATGTGTTTTCTCTCCTTTTGCAGCCCAGTCGCCAGAAGAAAACATGACCTGTTCATACAAATCAGGAATAAGTTTCATTTGTTCACTCACTGGCCACTTTATTAGGTACACCTTGCTCGTACAGGGTTGGACCCCCGAGATTTTGGTCGATATTGACATGATGACATCACACAGTTGATCCATGATGAGATCTGGTGACTGTGGAGGCCATTGGAGTACAGTGAACTCATTGTCATGTTTGAGATGATGTGAGCTTTGTGACATGGTGCGTTATCCTGCTGGA
>NW_026080594.1:0-1533 GCF_006386435.1 Epinephelus moara | reverse complement strand
CATTTTGGCTCACTGGATATTTTCTCTTTTTGGGACCATCCTCTGTAAACCCTAGAGATGGTTGTGCTGAAAATCCCAGTAAATACTCAAACCAGCCCGTCTGGCACCAACAACCATGCCACGTTCAAAGTCACTTAAATCACCTTTCTTCATCATTCTGATGCTCCGTTCACAAGAAAGAGACAGCTGCAAGGTCACATTAACTTTGACCACCAAAAACAAATCAGTTCATTGTTGAGTCCAAGTGGACATTTGTGCTAAATTTAAAGAAACTGCCTTGACGTCTTCTTTAGATTCAGTGTTCACAAGAATGGGACAGATGGACAACCTGAAAACATAATGCCTCTGGCTTAAAGCTTACAGTGATAACATGACACTATAGCACTATTATACTGCTCAGGAGCCCCTGTGTCTCTGTGTTGGGGAACATCGAGGATTTTATTTGAAGAAAATGGTTTTTGCAGAGGAAAATAACTGGAAACTGCACTTTTAGCAGAGTCTGCCTTCATTTAGAGCTGAGAGACGTTGCAGATGTTCGCTGACCTCGAGTTGTTTTATAGATACAATCATGTTTTCACCATGCAGACAGTTATCACAGTTTAACACTGACCCTCTGTAAACTGCTGCAAGCTCAGAAATGTCACAGCTGTTCCAAGTGAACGTCCATTTTCCTCAATCAAACAAAATGACTTGCTTCTGTTTCCTGTTTGATTCGTCTGTTTTCAGAAGCTGCAACATGTGAAGTCTTCATGTGCCAAGATGGCAATTACAGCTCAGTGTTATAAATGCACATCAAATGTGTTGAGAGCACATCAAAGAAGGCAGATGTGCCCAGTTTTCTTTAACAGCAGCGGGTTCATGATAATCAGCTCGATGTGGTTTAGTTTGGATCTTTGAGACGCCCATGGTGCTGTGCTTCTATGGTCCGCTCTTATCATGTGAGAAGAGAAAGACAAAACAGGCACAGACAGATGAAGAGCAGCCTCTCAAATTAAAGCAGAAGGACTGAAGAAGAAAAACAAAGATGACTGGTGGTAAACAGGAGCAGAGAGGCAAAAATAACAACAATACGGTTCAATAAACACTGAACAACCAAACAACACACACATCGGTGGAAGCCACAATAAGAGGTGACGGGCTGACTGACACCAGCTTATATGGTGTAATCAGGTAGTCAGTCCAGGTGAGACAAATCAGCTTGACAGTCTGACTCCGCCCCCAGGCTGCTGCTCACAGAGTGTGAACACAAACAAAGAACAGGTTGAGTCAGAGACACATTAAAGACCTGAACATTTAGAACCGATGTTTAAGGCCTCATGTCAACCTAAGCGCTTCTCAGAGTATTTACTGGGATTTTCAGCACAACCATCTCTAGGGTTTACAGAGGATGGTCCCAAAAAGAGAAAATATCCAGTGAGCCAAAATGCCTTGTTGATGCCAGAGGTCAGAGGAGAATGGCCAGACTGGTTCAAGATGATAGAAAGGCAACAGGAAGTCAAATAAGCACTGGTTCCAACCAAGGTGTGCAGAAGA
>NW_026080593.1:0-1577 GCF_006386435.1 Epinephelus moara | reverse complement strand
TGACCGAAGCTGTCATCAGCAGAAAACCGAAAAGACACCAACGTGGGGGGCTGGAAAATGACCAATCATAAGAGGGCCGGGGTCAGCCTTGGTCTCCGCCCCCAAAGTGTCAAAAGTCTTTGCTTCGAGCGAGCAGAGCTCCACCGCGAGCGAGCACAGGGGAGAGAGAGAACGAGAGCAGGAGCGAGCCAGCGCACGCAAAGCAGCTGCACAGTGTTGTTGTGTGTGTCGCTGCTGTTTTTTACTCGCTCGCACCTGCCTCTGTTTCACTCTGTTGCTGAATATGTGCGCGAAGATCAAACAATCACTCTGTTGCTGAATATGTGCGCGAAGATCAAACAAGTGCGCGCGGCAGTTGAAATCTGCGCGTGACACGAAATAATTTACACGAGAGAGAGATCTGCGCGGCGTGACACGAAATAATTTACACGAGAGAGAGATCTGCGCGCGTGCAGATGTGTTATCCGCTCGCACGACATATGACACAAATATAACGCCATATTGATGCAGTCAAGTTTGTGGTATTAGTACATGTTAAAGTAAAAACTGGTCACTTCCTGTTACCACCGGGGGGGCGCTATGAGTAAGGTGGGATATTAACATTTCGGGGCGGAGCCATCATCATGTCCAGCAAGTTTGAAGCTGCTACAATCAAGTATGTGGGCGTGACAGCCGTTCGAAATTCGATGGCGAGAAACTGAAACGTTGCCAAAATTTGTCACACCCTAGCAGCCACGCCCTTTGACCTACAGACATGCAGAGTACAACTTTTGATCAGCATGGTCTCTGGGTGATCTGTAGCCAATTTGAAGTTGATCGGACGAAATCCCTAAGAGGAGTTCGTTAAAATGCAACATGTGGAAATCACACCAAAATGACAGGTCAAAATCAAAATGGCTGACTTCCTGTAGGAATTTTACCATGACGTCAAGAGACTTTTGTGCGTCTCGGTATGATACATGTGCGTACCAAATTTTGTTTGCCTACGATGAACTAACCCCAATGGGGAAGGTATTTTGAAAATTTGTAGGGGGCGCTATTTCGGCATTTCGCGTCGACCATGTGCAACCACCCAAAAATATCAAATTTCGGATGTGGCCAGACGAATGTGGAAAGTTAGAAGCATTTTGAAATTTGGGAAAGGGGTGAAATTGGGACACAAAATGTCAGAATAATAATAATAATAATGATAATAATAATAATAATAAACAGCGCGATTTCAATAGGGTCCTCGGACGACTTCATCGTCGCTCAGGCCCTAATAATAATTAAAGCTGCAAGCAGCGATGAACAGGCCCTCGCAGTCCACGCACGTCGGGGCATGCTGCCGTCGGGCGGCGTGCACCTAGATGTCTTGTCAGCTGTAATAAATAAAAAAATAAACGTTATCTCTTACTTACATTTCCAGTATAAAGGTAGGCACCCAACCCACGTATGTATTTTTCCAAAAAGTAGAAGCTGAATACATGCCCAATAGTTCAAGGTCTTCTGACTCTTTAAAAGTTGACATGGTGTCTCTAGCTCAAAGTATCAATCAATCAAACAATTTTATTTATAAAGCCCAATACCACAAATCA
>NW_026080592.1:0-1263 GCF_006386435.1 Epinephelus moara | reverse complement strand
CTTACTCCTCTGAAAGCCTGCCATCTGGTCCTGTGGGCCTCTGCTTTTTCTGCGATTTGATCTTGGGGAAGTAAAAAAATGTCTCCAGAACAACACAGGTCAGTAGTGCTGGAAACTCAGGGTGATCGGTGATGCACGGTCTGTGAGGAGCAGCAGTCTTGTCAGTACTGATGTCCAGATTCTCAAGTGCAGGCATCGCCAATTCCCAGTCTGAGCAGCAAAGACTTTCCTCATCCGTTGGCACTGCTTTGCATTTGAAACAACTACACCACCAGGTTTCCAGTGCTCGACTCTGGTATTCTGCGGCTGGCTGTGGGTTAGGCTCATGAGCTGCGGCAGCTCCTTCATCCAGTAGCCTGAGTTCCATGCGTATACTCGGGCTCAAACAAATACGGCTCAGCAAAGAAATGCGGTTCCTCCTCAATTTCAAAGTCTTCAGACATGTTGGGCTATCCTTTGCTAAAAGATCATAGTGCAAATTATCTTTTACTGTGGTTACTGTTGTTTCTCCCTGTGCTGCACGTGTCACGTGATGTAAACATGGATGTACAGGTAAGCAAGCGCTTGCGCAAGTGCACACACATGAACACGGTGCCCATGTCTCACGGTCTCGCACAAGCGCGCACATGTGAACGCAGTGCCCAGAGAGGCAGTTAGAGCTACAGGCTACAATGAGGCTAAAAACAGAGTTCAAATGACGTTTTTCCAAACAACTTTTTATGTCGGGGCTTCAGGACACTTAGATCACTACAGACGAGCAGTATGGAGATATTTTGTGGTTTCAATTATGTGTTTTTGGACGTTTGAATCTGGGGCGCCATAAGCCTCCATTAGGTGGAGTTTTGTTGCTACCTTCTCTCCCCTTGAATCTTGGAGTGTTGTGAGGACTCTAAAACTTCACCTCATCCTCCATCGGCATGAGGGTGAGTAGATTTTCATGTTTGGGTGCACTATCCCTTTAATAAGGAAGAGACAGAAACTTTAAGCTTAGTGAGGAGGTGTGGTTGACCCTGTTTGTGATCAATCTTTTTAGGGGTATGCATACATTCCACACTCAACGCAATAACACTGTAATGCCAGACATAAAATGATCACAACACTGCGATATTTGAAAAACTGGAAAAATGCAACAGCAGTGATGACTTGTGTCTGTCTCAACCTTCCATCAGCAGAGTGATCACACTAACAATGAGGTATGATGCATTCTTTTAACAGATGTGATTGGTTGTCAGCCTTTTGTGAGCCTGCAAGGTGTGGACACCC
>NW_026080591.1:0-1459 GCF_006386435.1 Epinephelus moara | reverse complement strand
AGTGACAATATGTTGCCTCAAACACAATGTTGACATTCTTGTTAATCTTATTCACGTTGAGTTGATGTTGTGGTCTAACGTTCAAAATCACGTAGGAAAGAAGCAAGCACTCTCAAAATAAATCCAATCGACAGGTGCACGGCCAAAAACAGCAACAAAAAGGAAAGATGCCAGCACTCACAAATGTCCTTTTGGTAAATTTAATAAACAAACTTGGGTGGCGTTACCAGAAACACAGACGTTTCAACAGAAAGTCTACACACTGAAGTAGACTTTCTGTCGAAACGTCTGTGTTTCTGGTAACGCCACCCAAGGTGGTCTAACGTTACCACACAACTTTATCCAAAGGAGACACTTTTCTCGGTTGAGATGTGGTTTAGGAAAGGGTAAAGAACACACCCTGTCACCCAGCCTTTCAGGATACGTTGTGTCAGAGTTGCATGTACCCCATGCACACCGTTTGACCATTTTTAAACTCCAAATCTCCAAAAAAGCTCATAAAACCAAATAAAAACTGACTTTTTGTAATGCATTTCAATGGATGTCCAGGCAGAGAATGTCCGAGTGTATGGGAATGGATATATGCACTGTGATTGGCTCATCGCGTTTGAGGGCGGGGATTAGCCATAGGTCAATTATGACCATCATGTAAGAGTCATCAGCAGAAAACCTGTCCTGTGTCCTCACCACAACATTCAGTGTCAAAGGAACATCTAAACAAGCCTGATGCTTTTTGGAAACAAGCTCTGTGAATATTAAAAACTTTTTAGACACAATGAGCAAAGGTATGTTTGGAGAAAAAAGGATGCAGAATTTCGTAGAAAGAACGCCCGTCCAACTGTTAAACACGGGGGTGGATCAATCATGCTTTGGGCTTGTGTTGCAGCCAGTGGCACGGAAAGTGTTTCAAAGAATGGATTCAATTAATTTCCAGCAAATTCTGGAAGCAAACATCACACCGTTTGTAAGTAAAAGCTGAAGATGAAGAGAAGATGGCTTCGATGACAGGACAATGATCCTAAACACACCTCAGAATCCACAATAGACTACCTCAAGAGGTGCAGGCTGAAGGTTTTGCCATGCACTTCGCAAGCACCCGACCTAAACATAATTGAAAATCTGTGGATAGACCTCATGGGTGCAGAGCATTCAAGACAGCCTGAGAGTCTCACAGAATTAGAAGCCCTTTGCAATGAAGAATGGGCGAAAATCCCCCAAACAAGAATTGAAAAACTCTTAGATGGCTACAAAAAGCGATTAGAAGCTGCTACACTTGCTAAAGGGGGCACTTCCAAGTAGAGGGCTGCATTGGGATTGGGTCCCGCTGGGTCCCGCGGGAGGCGTGATGCCGGTGTTATTGAGCATAGGCTTTATCTTTATCTCATTAATGTTTCTTATTCAGGTCTCTCTTAGAAAAGACCTTAGAAGAGACCTTAACCTCAATCACTGCGTGATTATA
>NW_026080590.1:0-1352 GCF_006386435.1 Epinephelus moara | reverse complement strand
GACACTATGTCTTCATCACTGGTTTAACTGGGACGCTTCATTCTATCTCCTGAACAAACGGCAGCATCACTGAGTTTTTTTCAGAATGAACCAGAAACTGACGAAACACGTTGAGGAGCTGAACAAACCGAAATTAACATCCATCCTGATGGTGATAGTACAGTCTGATGGTGATGTCATGGTCTGATGGTGATATCATGGTCTGATGTTGATGTCACATTTTGATGGTGATGTCACAGTCTGATGGTGATGTCACGGTCTGATGGTGATGTCATGATCTGTAAAAGACACTTGAAGTCCGTCAGTCCTGAATTCTGTCTCATGCCATGACTGTAGTGGACAGGGCGTGTGTTCCCAATAAAGTGGACAGTAAGTGTGTATGTATTTTCTGTTGAGGGTTCTGAGGAACAGTTGACTTGGACATACAGATGAAGTCTTTTTTCATGTTTTCAATTTAATCGTGATACTTTTATTTTGAAAGGCGTAAGAGGAAACTGTTTGTGACGGTGGTGTCAAATCTCAGAGATAAAAATAGACCAGTGCAGAGTTTAAGGTGGACCGACATGTTTCTGTCTCTGCTTTGATTTTGTGTCTTTAACACTGTCATGTCTGAAAACAAACTGACTTCAGTGGATTTTGAAATTTTTGGGAACGTGCAGGGTAGGTCACATGTCACATGTCATATGTATGTTAGTGTGTATGTGTTAAGTCATACAATAAACTAACAGACGTGCGTGAAGGTTTGTTTCTGTCGATTGTCTCAAATATTTCTGTTGTGTTGTATGAAAACATTTTCAATATATACATTTTCAATATATTTTATTATTTAAATAAACTGTACATTATTATTATAATTATTATTATTGTATGTTTATTATAACTAATGAGCTGTTTGTTTTCAGGTGTTTGCTTCAGAATGGTGAGTTTCATGTTTAACTTGACGTTCAAATATTTATATTTACATTACTGTCATAATGAAGTGATAATTATGTTTGATTAATGATTATAATTAATAACAACAATTATTTGTTAGATTATTCTAATTGTAATCACATATTGATATAATGGTGATAAACGTGATTATATTATGATTAATAGTAACAGTAATAATAATTAATGAATGCAGGCATGATGCTGTTCGACACTGATTCACTTTAACATCAAGGGTTTGTTTCATTTCATTATAGATGGATGGATGATGGATGAATGGATGGATGGATGATGGATGGATGGATGATGGATGGATGGATGGATGGATGGATGGATGGATGAATGATGATGGATGGATGGATGGATGATGATGGAGGGATGAATGATGGATGGGTGGATGGAAGTGTGTGTGTGTGTGTGTG
>NW_026080589.1:0-1196 GCF_006386435.1 Epinephelus moara | reverse complement strand
TGGCGTTGTGCACGGTCACATCAGGCTGCACAGTGCAATCTGAAGAAGCCATGCAGCCTCTGCCAGGGAAAACATCTTCAGCTGCTGCACGAGGTCAACGTGAGGTCACCCAAGGCGCCACCTACAGCCTCCGAAGCAGCGAGCCATGCTACAAGGTCCACAACAGAGGTGCTGTATTTAGACCGACCCCCAGAAGGTAGTAGAGTCCTGCTGAAAGTTGTCAAGGTCTGCATCCACTATGGTGGCCGAACACTGCACACCCACGCCGTATTGGACGACGGTTCTGAGAGAACGATGCTGCTGCCGGATGCAGCAGAGAAGTTAGGGGTGCAAGGACCCCTGGAGGACTTACCGCTACGTACCATCAGACAGGAGGTGCGAACACTCCGAGGAGCATCAGTGTCGTTCTCCATTTCCTCTCCGGCGAAACCAAAGCTCAAGTTCAAGATAACAGGTGCATTCACCACTGCTTGCATCGGATTGGCTGGTCATACCTACCCCATGAAGCAGCTCAGGAAGACCTATAGCCACCTCATTGGCCTTCCTATACCAACCTTCACAGATGTGAAACCTACACTGCTCATTGGGAGTGATCATCCCCACCTCATCACCCCCATTGAACCCGTCAGGTTGGGACCTCCAGGTGGACCTGCTGCCATCCACACGAAGCTGGGCTGGACCCTGCAGGGTCCAGCTAGTGTAGTTCGCCACCTTGCCCAACCACAGCAGTGCCTCTTCACGGTGGTAGCCCCCCAGGTGAGCGAGCTGATGAAACATGTTGAGAGGTTATGGCAGGTCGACACAGTCCCCTTCAGGAGCGAGAAGCTTGTTACTCGTTCAAAGCAAGATCAGGAGGCCATCAGAATCCTCGAGACCAAGACCACCAGAGTAGAGGTTGACGGCATCCTCCGGTACGCCACCCCGCTCTTGCGCCGGAAGGACATGCCGCTCCTCCAAGCTCCCAAAGAAGCTGTCATGCCCACCTTGAGAGGCGTGGAACGGCGCCTGGCAAAGAACCCTGCACAGGCTGCAGCCTACAGAGTGGAGATGGAGAAGCTGATTAACGCCGGCTCTGTCATCAAGTGTGGTCCTGAAACACCAGCTGAGGAAGGACGTGAGGCATGGTACATCCCACACCATATGGTCAGCCACAATGGCAAGAATAGGCTGGTTTTCAACTGTTCTTACCAGTACCA
>NW_026080588.1:2993-4068 GCF_006386435.1 Epinephelus moara | reverse complement strand
ACCGTCTGGATGTGATAGTCCGTGGAGGTGCTGCAGTACTCGCCGGCACAGACAAGGCAAGTGGGGGGCGGTGGGGGGTGTTGGAGAGCAGAGGTAGAGGGAGGAGTAGCTCATGACACACTTTGTTTTGCTCTACAGGCAGTGCACAACAGTGAACCTAGCGGTGAAACGATTTCGCTTATTGCTCCTTTAAGGATCCGCGGGAAACCTGAATATAGCACCAGGTGATGTGGTTGTTTTGTTGTTGTTTTGTCCCCTTCTTGCTCTCTCTCTTCCCCTTGCTTCATCTCTCTTGCTCCTCTCTACCCATCTCTCTTTGCAGGAGTGCAGCACCTGAGAGCAACTGAGAGGAGAGAATAAAAGGGAGCTGTGTGAGACACATGGAGACACACAGAGACACGTGTCCACAGCAGCAGCACAACAGTAGTGGGGAAATGGTTTTCTTCCTGTTTTGTTTCCAGCATGGGTTAGCTTGCTGGGCTTTGTTATTTTTCTTTGTTATTTTAGTTTGGGTTGGAGATTACCACTGGAACACACTGGTGTGGTAACCCAATTCATCGAAGAGAAACAGGAGAGCAGGGGTGAACTGGCAGTATTGTGGCTGGAGCTCAAAACAAACCTCACGGACTGCATTTTTTTCATCTGCGTAATATTAGGCCTATCCTGACCCGAAAAGATGCAGAAAAATTGGTCCACGCTTTTGTTACCTCTAGACTGGATTACTTAGGCCTAGTCTGCTGGGGGACCTCCTATAATGCACCTTCTCTCTCTCTCTCTCTCTCTCTCTCCCTCTCTCCCTCTCTCTCTCTCTCTTTCGTCCTGTTACTGCATCTTGCTAACTCGACCATACTGCATGTCACTAACTCAGCAACAGAAGCTAAAACAGGAGAAATATGATCTTGTTTCTTAGTTCCTGTTAGTACACGTGCCGCTGCATTCTGAATTAGCTGGAGAGTTTTTAAGGACTTACTAGAGCTACCTGATAATAGAGAGTTACAGTAATCCAGTCTTGAGGTAACAAAAGCGTGGACCAATTTTTCTGCATCTTTTCGGGTCAGGATAGGCCTAATTTTCG
>NW_026080588.1:0-2482 GCF_006386435.1 Epinephelus moara | reverse complement strand
AGGATCTTTGAAAGAAAGGTAAGATTAGATATTGGTCTATAGTTGGCTAACACCTCTGGATCCAGGGTGGGCTTTTTTAGTAGAGGTTTAATTACAGCTACCTTAAAAGACTGTGGTACATAGCCTGTTAATAAGGATATATTGATCATATCTAATATTGGAGTGTTAACTAAAGGTAAGACCTCCTTAAGTAGCCTAGTTGGGATGGGGTCTAAGAGACATGTTGATGATTGATGAGAAGCCAGTCAAGGCCTTGAGTAAGCTCTTCACCAGTGACCTGAAGGACACAGCAGCACACCAAGCAACCAGTGATGACCTCAGCTCTTGGCTTTCCATTGTGGACAGGTCAGAACTTCCTGGTAAGTTCAAGGCCTGGACATATCGACATGGGATCCTGCCTCGACTCCTCTGGCCACTGCTGATCTATGAAGTTCCAATTACCATCATGGAGAGCTTCGAAAGGAAGACAAAGACCTTCCTACGTAGGTGGCTGGGCCTGCGGCGGAGTCTCAGCAGCATCACCCTTTATGAACATAACACCAAGTTGCAGCTTCCATTCAGCAGTCTGGTGGAGGGGGTCAAGGTCATCAGAGCCAGGGAAGTCCTGCTCTACCAAGACTCCACTGATACCAAGGTCTCTTCTGCAGGTGTAGAGGTCAGAACAGGAAGAAAGTGGCATGCTGAGGAGGCAGTCAGCCAAGTTGAGGCAGGGCTGTTGGGCACGGTGACAACGGGGCGGGCTGGGCTTGGGAGCATCCAAACGCCCTGTTACAGTATTGCCAGGGGAAAGGAGAGGTGAAAGCTAATCCAGGAGGAGGTGCATGCAGATATGGAAGAATTGTTCCAGCAGAATAGTGGGCATGGGCAAGCAGGGGGCCTGGACCAAGTGGGAGCATATCACTGGCCTAAAAATCGCCTGTGGAGAACGGAGCCACACCATGGCTGGTCCTATCGGTATGTGATGTTCTCCCGAGTCCTTCCAACCTGTTCAACTGGGGCCTGGTGGACTCACCTGCTTGCCAACTCTGCCAGAAGAGAGGTGTAATTGTAATTTCATTTTCTTTGTGTATTCTTTGTGTTTTTCAAATACCTCAGATGTTTAGACCTCTTAGCCTCCCACCTAGATACAAAATCCTGCAGGATACGCCAAGTGTGAAACACACCCTGGGGGGTCGGAGCCAATACTTGCGGCAGACGAAAGAGTGTGAAAACAATGGGTAGGGGCGCCGCTCCCTGCCACAGACAGAAGGGTGTGAAACACATCTTAAGAGGCAGTCCTCAGGTATAAATGTTTAAGCTTCCCCATGCTCAGGGTCTTTCTTCATTCTGACCGCTCGTGTGCTGATTGACCTTTTCTTTGCAAAGAAAATAAAAACCTTGTCGGCCGGCAGAAGTCTCTTTTTCATTATTCACCAGCAGCAGAGAATTTCCACAACAGGGGAACGTTGGAGCACATTCTCAGCTGCTGTCCAAAGGCCTTGGGAGAGGGTAGGTACCAGCGGCACCATGACCAGGTTCTGCAGGCAGTAGTAGACACAATCTATACTGGCATCAGCTCCAGCAAGCGGCAACACCCTTTAAAGTTCCCCATCTCTTTTGTGCATGCCGGTGTTGGGATTCATAGGACCACAGATGATTTATCATTTGGTAAAATCATCACGGGACAATTTAAATGCTCTTTGTCTTCAAACAAAGAGGGCTATGCGACACCCATCTCCACAAGAGATCTCACCTCACACCTCAGTGAGACTCAAGTCCCAAAACTTGATTGGACAAGACCTTTTACAGTGACATGTGACTCTGTGATGTCACAGGCATCTGTACAAGATCTGCTCCCTTCCACAGAACTTTCTCTTCTTGCTCCAGGAGCTTCAACAGCTCACACCGCTGTCCAGCTGGGCTTGGAACAGCCCAGAAGCCCAAACCACTAAGGGGAGGGCAACTGATCACAGACTCTGTTGCAAACACAAGGCCATTGCAACTAGCTTTCCAGCAACAAGGAACTAAGTGAGTTAGCACCAGCGTCTAACTCTGCAAGGACCAGCTTCCTCTGATCAGAACCTTTGGAACAAAGGACTCAACCAAGACTGCACCTGGGACCATCTTCCCAGCCTTCTTCTGCCGGTTAACAACGCAGCCCACCACCAAGTGACTCTTTCTTCCATCCATTCAAGGATCGGTAATGTAACAACTGGGCATAGATTATCACAGCTTTACAGGCTAAGCAAGACTGTTTAACTTGTTGTATGTGATTTAATGCTGTTTACTGAGTACTGTTGTGATAGATTGCAGTCAGGTCATTGATTACTTGGCTTCACCAAAGCTAAGTGTTTAATTATTAATCAAACTCCAAATTAATAGTTTAGCGTATTTTATGAGACTGATATCTTTAACTGGCTATCATTTTTCCCTTTACGGGGAATTTAATGTTAATTAAGTCACATTATGTAACATAATTATTAATTATTAATAATAATTATTA
>NW_026080587.1:0-3725 GCF_006386435.1 Epinephelus moara | reverse complement strand
TTGAGGCGGTTGAACAAGACATATGCTGAAGACTTTCACTGAGGGTAGTTATCATTGGAATCACATTGCCTGCATGAAGTTTAAGGAGATCTGCACTTCATCTTCATATTTCCACTCTCAGATCACCTCAATGTTGACGACATTCCTTAATGAAATGTAGCACCTTCGTATTTAGGCAAAAAGGGACTTTGATGCCAGTGCACACAAATCTGTGGGTCGGAAATCTGGCAAGATCCTAGTTTGTCTATAGATATATACATAAACAGGCTCTTGAATTTTGCACTTTCGTCCAGAAATCGTCCAGTTTTTTTGTGAAAACATGTATTTCTTATTTAGAACTTCAGCGTTCCAAATAAAACCAGATTCTTGTAGTGCATTCTGTTTGTTCCTCTTAAATGTAGACATCTAATCCTCTGTATGGCCCTCATTTATCAAACGAGCATAGAAACAGGTGCAGATGCAGGTACAGAAATCATCTTATGCCAGGTTGCACATGTGATTCATCAAACGTTCGTATCGCGCCAATCACGGTGTATGAATGATCGGGTGTTGATAAATGTGGTGACAAACAATCGTAATTTGAATACCACGCCCCTATATATTCACGGTTTAGAGGCCTTGCCCCTAGAATTGACAACATGGAGATGCAGAAATCGAGCAGGAAGAGAAACTTCTCAGACGCCGAAATCGAGACCATCACGTCGGAAGTCCAGAGAAACAAATTGGTTCTGTTTGGAAGCCTAAAAAGTGGCTTCAAAGGAAGTCAGAAGGCAGCAGTGTGGAAAGAAATTCACTGCTGCAGTCTTAAGCGCAGCAGCACCCAGACTGGAGGAGGCCAGCCGGACCCGGCCTGGCACTGACCCAGACTGAGGAGCGAGTGGCAGCACTGATGGGGTCTCCCTCGATTTCAGGTATAAGTGGCGGTGGAGACACAGACGCGCCACCTGTGTTTAAGCCAGATAATGGTAAATATTAAAATGTGCCCCATTCATAAGAAATACACGTCTGCAGAGTTTGTTTGACTGTTTTCAATTTATTAGGATAGCTCCTTGAGATGTAGAATTTTACAAAAATAACACTTTTTTTTTTTTTTTTTTCTCAGACAAAGAGCCAGGTACCAGTGCTGGGCCCTCAGCCGCACAAAGCGGCCTGGTGCCAGCTGCACAGAGCCAGACCAACAGCTGTGAGAGAGCGCCCATGTCCTCCACCCCCCCCGCATTGGTCCATGGCAGAATTCTATTGAAAGTACACTCTCACAAAGTCATTGAAAGTACACTCTCAAAGATTTCTGATATTATCAAATGCGCAGGACAATGAAATTTTTATAAATGTAACAGTCAACTGCGTAGCACAGCATTGAAAGGAACTATTTACATCTGTTACAACTTTGTTGCCACATCCAACATTACAGATAACTAAACTGTCTGTCAGAGGTTTCTGACACCAGGCTCTGGTCCACTGAATATTTGAAGAGGCAGTTGTCCACATCATGCTGGAAATATGGCAATAAATGTGGGGGCAACTTCCGCATTCTGTGCTCAATGTTGTTGCAGTAGGCATGGATGGCATCATTGTTCTCTTCCTGAAAAGCTAACTTCTCCAGGGTTTGACCAATGGTGCGCATCAAGTTAGTTGACTCCTCACTGACAGACTCGTCCAGTATCTTCCTGTGAAAATATTCACGAAAGTTCAGATGAAATGCAGATCAAAAATTAGCCTTCTGTGTGTGCCCTCTGGACTTTATCGTTTGTTTTCTTTCGTCACTTCCGTTTCTCTTCTTGTGCACTGATTTGCTAAGCTGAACAGCCAATCAGAGTGATCGCTCTCACCTGAACAGCCAATCAGCGTGATCTCTCACCGACAAGCTCCGCCACTGATTCAACAGTCCTATTGCCTTTGTCGTTTGCTTTCTTTCGTCATTTCCGTTTGTCTTCTCTTGCACTGATTCGCTAAGCTGAACAGCCAATCAGAGTGATCTNATCATCTTTCTGTTGCGGTCCGGGAGGCATACACCGTCTCCACATTTAAGACTAGACTTAAGACTTTCCTCTTTGATAAAGCTTATAGTTAGGGCTGGCTCAGGCTTGCCCTGTACCAGCCCCTAGTTAGGCTGACTTAGGCCTAGTCTGCCGGGGGATCTCCTATAATACACCGGGCACTCTCTCTCTCTCTCTCTCTCTCTCTCTCTCTCTCTCTCTCTCTCTCATGTCCTGTTACTGCATCTTCATCCTTCAGCTCCGAAACAGCAAGGACTGTCTTTTGGTTCTAATAACGGAGATAATGTTAAACCTATCAGTCCGAAAGAAGCCATGAAGCTTGTGGCTCGCTACGTGGTAGAAGAAATGCTGCCATTGTCTACAGTGGAGTCTAAAAAAAGGTGGAGGAGGACTCGCTGACAGACAGGTCAGACTCAGGAGGACTTGCATTATGCCTGATACACACTACACAACTTTTCTGCCTGTTCTGAAAGTCACTATGTCACATTACAGGATTGTGGAGTCATAAAATCATGCCGTGACTTGGCCGACAGACATAACACAGATGGTACTCACCAATTATCCCTGTCGTCTTTTACGACGTGTGTGATGTCATCGGGTTATTCTTGTCCTATTTCTATTACTTTTACTATCATTTCAGTCAGTGTCTGTTCATATGCCAGCCGACATGTTGTCGTAGTCACCTAAAAGCATCAGCAGATGGCAGGAGCTCCATTTGAAGTACCATAGGCAAACATTCAAGCTACTGCCCTCCACAACCAAGTTCTTACAAATGTTTCAGAATAAAAGCCTATTTAGAAAATGGAGGGATTGGGTCTGTTCGAAACCACATACTTACCTACTACTCATACTAACTCTTTGAGTATGTAGTGTGTTTACACTGCGCAGTATGCGATTTTGAGTATGCGAGAAGTTCCCGTATGCATACTAGATTCGCCAGAAATGTTGAGTATACATCATGACCTTACTAGTCACACTCAAATTACCCAAGATGCAACGTAACGTGACGTCATCGATCGTCACTTCCTTGCCGCGAACAGGACAAAAGAGAAAAGAAGAAGTTGGTCGCAAAATGGGCACGCCACAGCCACAACCATACAAATATGAGTAAATTGTGAATTATTTTAGCAACGTGACGGCTTGTATGTGGTTGGATAATATTTAGACATATCAGATGAAGACGTATAAGTTGTCCATCAGCTGTTTTGATCGTTACATGTAACGTTACGTAATGTTATCGCTCCTGCTGGTTAGCGTTAAGTTAGCCCATTTAATGCCACATAACGTCAGCAGTAGAAACTGCGTTATCAGCTAATATAATACAGTTTGCTAAGAATGAGGACTTGTGATTGATCGAAAAATACTTATTAACTGCAGTGTTTCCGCTACATTCATTCAATTATTGCCACTGCTGCTGCTCCTTCAAAACATTTATTTTATATTCGGCCGAATATTGCAAAAAAACACACATTCGGTATTCAGTGGAATAAGTGAAAAGCAAGGCCGAATAATAGTGGCATGGTTTGATAACGCAATCAAACAGCGTGTGGTGATGGAGTAAAATGTCGGCAGTGTGGCCATATTTTACCCCGTCACCGCACTCGCATTTGCAACTAAAAATAGTTTTGTGCGGGCAAATTAAATCATTCAGCACGCTGTGTGAGAGTACAGATTTCAACCAGCAGAAGAAACGAAACGGCGGTCACAGACACGGACAGGAATACGTAT
>NW_026080586.1:0-2275 GCF_006386435.1 Epinephelus moara | reverse complement strand
AACACATTTCACAAAAACTTTTAAGCAAAATTATATCAAAACAAACAACTCGTGCAGTATGATCCATGTCTCGTATGCTCAGTACGTCCCAAACATGTTGCACTGCCTTGCTGTCAGCCTTTTGTGACTAAAAGTGAAAGCATAGATAAGTTTCACTTTCATCCCTTAAGGATATGCTTTTTACATTTTCTCCCACTCTAAGTTAATAAGACAACTTTGTACATTTACATAAAAAGGTGACACTTTGCATTCAGCCTCACCGCCGTCCAGGCTGTGTCCAGGAAGTGGTCACTCACAGAGCTGGTGTTACAGGATTTTTACTTGAGTTCACAGTTTGCAGGTTTTCCAGATTTTTTATTTGATTTATTTAACGGTGAGCAAAAGTGAAACAGAAATGTTATACATGTCAAAATAAAGTCCCCATGAGTGCAACATTGAAAAATAATGTGTTCTTTAAAAGACCTTGTGATTGATCACACTCGGCCAGTCATTGCTGCAGTGTGTTCACAGAGCAAGTTTAAAATTTTGGGAGCCACACAGCACAGACACAGTGATCAACTATAAATAAGCTCATTTTAATCCTAGAAGTTGTTTATTTATTTATTAGATGCTGTAATTCAGCCTAAAGCAGAAGTGTTTAAAAGCCTCCCATTGAATCCTACTGTTTCTATAACTCAATTAGTTTTCCTATCCTTACAATAAATAAATGAAAGTGTAAAATTTTGGGAGGTGTGCAGGTTACACTTCAGTAGAATTTCACAATGCACACTGAACTGTGAATAGGCAAAAAATGAGTTTAATGTGTTTAAACGCTCCCATTGACTCCAATTGTATAACCCAATTATTTTTTCCTACCCTTACAGAATAATAATAATAATAATTTAAAAAGAAATAAAAAGTGTACATTTTGGGAGGTGTGCAGTGCAAACTCTGTTATAATTTCACAATCCACACTTATGTACTGTGAATAAGCAAGTTTTAGTTAAATGTAACGCAAAGACAAAGTGTTTTAAAGCTCCCATTGACTCTCACCGTATCTATAACTCAGCCAGTAGGTTTTAATATTCTTATAAAGTCATGCAGAATCATGCCGAACAAATTGAAATTGTTAAAAAAGAAGTACATAAGAATTAGTCTATTTTTTGTAAGTTTGGTAAATTGTGATATTGCATGTTTTAATAAATATATTTTTTTGGGGGGAAAAAATGTCAGAATTTAGTTCCAATATTTTATTAACAATGCATGTCTTGATTTTGTCTTTTTTTTTTTTTTTTAATAAAGACTTTGTGTCATTTCTGTGAAGAGCAAAAGCCAAACAGGAACCTCCAGAAATATCAAAATAAATTTTCCATCAGTGAAACATTCAGAAATATTTTTTTTCTTTAAAATGACACAGAGCACACTGACCAGATAATCAGTCATTGCTGAAGTTTGTCAACAGATATGTGACGACATTAGACACAGACTTTTCTTTCTTTCTTTACTGTTAGTAAATAATTTCTTTATAAACACATAAATAGTCCTGCTGGTGCTGTGTGGTTATTAATCTGTAGGAATGGAGCATTTTCCTGTCACTGTGCGTAAAAGCAGCCCTCCTCCAGAGCGCAGACACGTCTTGCTGTAGTAACAGGCTACTTATTCGGCTGCTAATAAAAAAAAAAGGAGTTGGTTTCAAATTTTCGGGACCGTCCTGTATTTTGTTTCTTTCCAGGAGAGAAAAAAAATAGATCTTTATTTTTCCGCCTGCGTTTCTTCTCTCCGCCTTGTTCCGCGCTGCGGAGCTGCAGTGATGTCAGCCTGCCTGGGTCATTTGAAGGTCAGCAGCCTCGGAAGGGTTCATACAAAGTTCACTCGCATATATTAGGCAATTCAATCTTTCATTCTCTGTGGCAAAACTAGTTGGAAATGAGCTGCACGGGGGGACGGATAACCCATTCGTCATCGGGGAGGAGAACGTGTGCTTTTAAACGCCGTCCGTGTTATTTTTGATAATAGAAAAGAAAGATCCTCCAGTTCGGGCGGGCTCCGCCGCTGCTGCTAACCGGGACGGGGCGACTCAATGAAAACACGTCGGGGTGTTATTATCATGATTATTATGAAGGAGTCCCGTTCACACGTCCGTGGCTGCGCGCTGACCGGACACGGCGCGAGAAAATGGCAAACGAGCATTTAGAAGAAGCCGTGGAGCATTTTGGTCCGAAATAATTCATGATTCCGGTGCGGGACGAAGGAGAACAAGAGGAGCGAAATCTGCCGTGCCAGGAAGAAGAAGACG
>NW_026080585.1:0-1112 GCF_006386435.1 Epinephelus moara | reverse complement strand
ACGTCAGCCAGATGTATGTGTGCTATCTGGGAAGAGTATTGTTTAGTAAAATAGAAGGCCTCGAATTACTTTTGAAATGTGATTTTGAGGTGAACAAGATTCCTTTTAAGTTGTCCAAGTTCCAAAGGTAGATTCTTCAGTTTTGGAAAATGATATTTACTCAAAATTGTTCTCCTCATGGATCAACCCTGTGGAACAACAGAGTAATTACAATTAATAGAAAGATGGCATTTAAAAATGACTGGTTCGAGAGAAATATTTTGTTTGTCACTGATCTATTGGATGACAATGGTAACATTTTGAATTACCCAGGCTTTTTGGCGAAATGTAAACTGTCCATATAGGGTGCTGACGTATTGCGGTAAGTGAGTTGTGTCATTTCCGGTGTTTCTGTGACAGCGTCTCTGTACTGCTCTAGTGAATTCTACTAGCCTGCTTTCTGCTTTCTCACTTCAGTTGCTTTAACATCTACTTCAAGTCTTAACCCACACTAGTTCTGTTTAAGCACTTATAACTCTCCTCCTTTTTACGACTTCCCTGCTAA
The DNA here is from genome assembly GCF_006386435.1 of Epinephelus moara. Lineage (NCBI taxonomy): Eukaryota > Metazoa > Chordata > Actinopteri > Perciformes > Serranidae > Epinephelus > Epinephelus moara. The sequence goes on along the minus strand of NW_026080585.1, from coordinate 568 downwards.
TCTCTCAACTGTTGTTTGCACGTTACTAGCCTTGGTAGCTACATTAGCTTAACAGTTAGCAATGGCTTCTCCTTCTGCTATTTCCTGCTCGGTGTGCCAAATGTTTAGCTATGCCTCTGCCTCCTTTAGCAACAGTGGTAATTGTAACAAGTGTAGCTTATTTGCTGCATTGGAGGCGAGGCTTAGTGAATTAGAAGCGCGGCTCCGCACCATGGAAAATCATTCAGTAGCTGCGGTAGTTAGCCAGTCCCCTGTAGCCGGTACGGAGCCACATAGCATAGCCTCCGCTAGCGGTCCTACAGTAATACCCGTTCAGCCGGGAGGCTGGGTAACTGTGAGAAGCGCAGCTCCAAGCCGAAGCCCACAGCTCACCACCAGCCTGTTCACGTTTCCAACCGCTTTTCCCCACTCAGCGACACACCCGCTGAGGATAAAACTCTGGTTATTGGCAGCTCTATTCTGAGGAACGTTAAGTTAGCAACACCAGCGGCCATAGTCAAATGTATCCCTGGGGCCAGAGCGGGCGACATTGAGTCAAATTTAAAACTGCTAGCTAAAGCTAAACGTA
>NW_026080584.1:0-1816 GCF_006386435.1 Epinephelus moara | reverse complement strand
TTCTTTCATCATTTTATTTGACAACTTCCTGTTTCAGTCATCTTTTTTTGTTTTCACTGTTACAAAACCATTGCTTTTCTATTAATGATTGTTTACTCCAAAGTTAGTTTTTACCTCCATGTTACTCTTCAGAATACCCACAGTCATTTTTTGTTTTTGAGTCAAGTTGGAAAAGTCACAAATATAATTCTTATGACTCTTGTGGAGATTTCATGGAAAAGTTTTCAATAAATGTTGGGACTCCTGTCTCATGTTAAACTGAACAGATGTCAGGCATGCATTTTTTGAAACAAGTAGACTGTCTGCAAATGTTCACTTTTAGACCACTGCATCTTTTTCAAGGTCATGTTACATGTCAGGCATTTCTTGTGTTGCCATTAGACTTTCAATACACTGAACCATTGTTATGTAAATGTCTCTACCAAATGATTCTGATGAGGCCAAGGGATTTATCATGGACTGTACAGTTTCCATAATATCAGGAGTCAGAGGGCACTCAATTTCCTGGACTTGAACTCCATATGGTTCCTCATGCACAGCATCAAACATCTCCCAGTCAGTTCCATATAGCTCCATGTTCTGGGGAAAAAAAACAAAGAAACAACTTTTTAATGTCATTTTATATGAACCAGCATTTGTTAGTCCAATAGAATAACTGTCTGAGTCATAATACATGGTGAATCTGCAGTGTTAGGGGAACTAGGTAGATATCACAATTTAGCCAAAATATGAGTTAGACAATTAAGTTATAAGGCTAATGATTGAGAAACATTTTAACAACATTTAACCAGAGAATAAAATGTGTATATTGTTCAAGCAATCAGAACATTGAGTACATCTATTATAAATTTTGCTTTGGTGACTTGCTCTATTTGTGTGATCACTTCAATTAAGTATTACACACTTACTTGTATATAATTTTTTCAACAAATTGCTCCTGAATTTTAACCTTCTACTCCTTCCACATTGTTGTGTTGAAGATACTGACCCCATTCAAATATTAAAAATTCAATTGTATATATATTAACCTAATCCTCCACATAATCAGGTTCAAAACTTGTCAACTGCACTTTGCCTTTGTAAACACCACCTCAACAAACCTGCAAATCTTCATTCGGGTCACAAGGTTTCTTCGTGTGGCCCAAAACCCAGAGCTGGTTTGGGGAGAGTCCACCTTCAGACCGTAAAGGATGGTTGTCCCAGCCTTCTGTGAAGGTGTGAAGGGCCTCTGCCAGGCGTGGAAGGAAGACATAGTGGGCACAAAACAGATGAACAACATCTGCCAAATACAACAGGCCATCTTCCTCGAGACTGTGAAGAACTTCATAGTAAAGGTGTGTCACGCTGGTCCAGACATCTCGCCAGAGGCGTTCTATCCTAGATCAGAAAGAGGAATTATTCAGCTGAAAATTTTAATTATCTGACTGAAAATACTTTATAACAATACTTTTTCCATTTTACATCTTATATGATATACTGTAAATTATGTGAATTATTTATTATAACCTTTGATTATGCACACTGCGCCCAGCTATGAAGCTCCCTCTTCCAGTGCCTTTCACAGTGAACATGGTTTCAGCAATTGAGACATTTTCAACGCCTTCATCGCCCCTGACCCTTGAAAATACATGGAAGAAATGTATTCATCACAACAAAATATTCCATCAACTATTACTGAAATGAGTAATTAGGATAATGAAACAATAGACCAAGTTCATGTCATTGTTTATCTGGAAGGCCAGCCATAGTTTTCCACTGCCTTCAGAAAAAATGAATGAGCAGTGTTTGAGCGGTTATTTGTTGCAGGTTCCAGATA
>NW_026080583.1:0-1000 GCF_006386435.1 Epinephelus moara | reverse complement strand
AACCACAAATCTCCTCAGAGAGGCAGACTGATATCAGAAAGTTTGACACCACTGACTTGACTCCACCAGACCGATAAAAAAAAAAGCTGCTTCAGCTCTCCTGCTGCAGCACGCAGTGTAAAGTGACTCCAGGTGTGTGTGTGTTTTTTAATGTCCTCTTACTTCTCGGTGGAGGCTTGCTGACCAGCTCTGCGACGTGCCTCTGCAGCCGGACCACTCTGCCCTCCAGCGCGCCCGACCGGTGGCACACGGACACCAGCTCTCCCTCCAGCTCCTGCAGGATGCTCACCGAGTGCCGGGACAGATCCGAGAGCTGCCGGAGCACCGAGCACAGGGTGAAGCCGCACACGTCCGCCAAGTCCCCGAAAATCTCCGCCTGCTGCCGCGGACGCGCCTCCAGCAGCCTCCTGCCGTCGGGCTTGCACACATCTTTCGGAAGTACAGTCCGTTTGCAAAAAGGCATGATAACTCCCCCAGCCAAAAAATAATGATAACAAACTCCGCAGATAGTCAAGTTATATTCCTGTGGTCCTTCTCCCTCCGCTTGGCGCACAGACGCATGCTACGAATCCTCCGGGAGGAAAAACTCCGCCGCTGTTGGAGAGCTTTGGAGCGAGTTGCGCGTCGTGCGCCCTCATTGTTTTTGACTGCGAGCGAGCTTTTCTCTTTTTTTTCTCGGTGGAGAGGAGAGACTCAGCTGCTCTGATGATTAGTGTCAAATTAGACAGAGTGTAACAAGCAAAACATCCGGTTTAAACTTTCAAAATTAAAGCACAAATTCATATTTTTGATCCAGTAATCCAAATCATCCAGGTGCCAAAATGGTTTTAAGCATTGGGTGTGCAGTTAATCAAATTGCCGCCTTTTTTCCATTATATACCCTTAAATAGTTACAGCATATAACCTTACAGCCTAGTTAAAAGGCTCAGGTGACATTTCATAATATTTTGATCACACTGGCACTAGTGGATGAGCTGGGACAAAGCCTACAGCAAAAATA
>NW_026080582.1:0-1610 GCF_006386435.1 Epinephelus moara | reverse complement strand
CTTTTTTTTTTACTAGAAATAGGACATTCTTAGTCAGATTTGGAGTTTTTGCAGCAATATCATTAGGTTACTTTGGCATGTGATTTGGAGTTTTTGCAGCAATATCATTAGGTTACTTTGGCATGTAGCAAAGCAACAGTTCTGAAAATGGCGTGTTGCGTTAAAGGTACATCCATAATGAGAATAATGGCTCAGGGAAATGTCCGGCCCCCGGTCCCTTGGCTTAATGCAGCCCACTGAACAATATTGTTGAATAGCCCTGATGTAAACCATCATGCCTGAATGCAGCACTCGTGGTAGGCTATGTCACTTAAAGGTTATTTAGCCTAATTGAAAATTTGCTCCTTGAAATGGTTAGGCATTAATAATTTTAAGATAGAAAAATATGAAAGTGTTCTGTCTGCATCCCTGTAATGAGTAATACAATTTTTCTTTTTCTTCATTGCCAGAATTCCAAAAAATTGTAACAAATTTTGTGAAGCTACTCGAAGAAATAAAAAAGCTGCAGAGGAGCAGTGAGCCTCACTCTGCAAGTCGTGTGGAGAGGATACAGTCCCTTGAGGAGTTCAAGGAGAAGGAGGCTTCTCTGCAAGATCAGGGCCATTTTGATACCTTGGTAAGATATTTCCAAGGCTGTAATTTCTTCACGAAACTGAATAGAATGTTAATTCTCTCTTTAAACCATAAATATTCTGGTTCACATATCCACTTATCACAAATGACACATTTCAAAATAAAATAAAGAATATGTTACGGCTATTATATCTACAATAGAAGTCTGTATCCACTAGACCTTTGTGCAATTCAGGGTTTGTACACATTTTTCATGGTCAAATTCAAGCACTGTTGGAGCACTTTTAAGGGTCATTTTCAAATTTTTACAGCACCTTATCACTTGTGATAAAATGCATATCTACAAGAATACATAAACTTTATTTATTATTTCATTATTTTTTTCACTTTTTATCACAATGATGTACATTGTATTATGCTATCAACATCTAAAATGATGTTTCACACTTAAAGCCTTTACAGATAGACACCAGTGCCTGCTGTGACGTTACAGAGACAAACTGAACAGCCCCATTTCTGACTCTGGCGCTTTCAACTCTGGTGTTGAATGCAACAAAGTCGGCTAAACTCCCGTTTAAACAGACATGTACCAGCATCTCTACGTCTCTCCTCTGTGTGTGTGTGTGTGTGTGTGTGTGTGTGTGTGTGGTTCTACTACCTCCGCAGCTCATTATGTGTTCACAGCAGAGGACTGCAATGTTTTAGTAAAAATACAAAAATAAAAATGCTTGTATTTACAGGTTTGTCAACTGTCAAGAGTGGGTGGGAAAGACTTTAAAGACTGCACGCACAAAGTTCTCGACAGGTAATTATTCATACATTTTACTTGTAATGTGTCTCAAGACACATGTTTGGACTTTGGAGCAGAATGATCATGGTAGGCTCAGTATATGCCTACTAACTTCCTATGTGTGTGGCACTAAGAATAATTAAGACCTGGGCTCAGAGCGGTACAGAGGCTCTATTGCATGTAACCCTAACATTGTTATTATTCCAGGGCAACCTGCCTTCCCATGCATGGAAATAAATTAACTTTG
>NW_026080581.1:0-1559 GCF_006386435.1 Epinephelus moara | reverse complement strand
CATCATCCATCCACTGAGTGAGAGCATATGGGTCGCCCTGTCTGGTCCCGTTGGTCAGTGTTTAGTTATTCAAGTAACACAGTCCCGGAGAGTGAGTGACCTGACATGGTGCGTTCGTAAATTCAGTCTGACGCTCTACACTAAAATGAGAGCCCTGCTGGTCGAAGAAACGGAGCATTATATTTCTACATGAATTAAAGAATGGTTAAGTTAATCACACAGTCACTCCACTCGGCGCTCTGTTGCTCCATCTACCCAGACAGAGTGCCCAGACTGCGCTCTGACACTCTGAAAGTGTGGTGCTCTGGATGACAGAACGGTACATTCTGACAGTGCTCTGAATTTACGAACAGTCCAGTTTGTGCCACAGGGCACTCTGGCACTCAAAATGAGTATTTCTGAATGCAAAACTTATATCATCTTCCTCCATCGTCTAAAACAAACCAACAGAACTTGCTAGCTAGCGCTCGCTAATGTCTGTGGAGAATTGTTTTGACTCCCGCTAAGCCCCGCCCACCAAAAAACATCATACTGTTTGATAACAGTAAAAGGGTCTATAGATCTTCTGTGTGTGAAGCATCCATGTTTTCACAGACATGGATGTAAACTGTAATTCCTGGTTCACACTACACAACATTTTTGTCTTTTCTGACAGTCACTATGTCAGATTATGCAATTGTGGAGTCATGAATCATCTTTGAATTGAATTGAATTGTTTATTTATCTCGAACAGTTCAACATATCAGCTGACAATTCTTCTTAAAAAGTCAAACGACCAGAATAGAAATTAATTGTACAGTCAGCTAATTCAACACACATTAATTTACAAAACACCATATTATATGTCCGAGAAGGGACAGAAAGAAGCCATGCTTGTCTAGTCCTGCCCCTCCTTACTACTTCATTAGATTAAGTTTAAATAATAGCCGCTTTACAATGCAAAATAGATAGCCTACCAGAGGCAAACCAACTTAATGCCACAAAATGTAAAATAAAATATACTAAGTATGTACAATTATCATTTTTCAAGCTCTTTCATATACATGTGCATGATTGATTGTTTATAGATGCTTTTGAATTTTCTTATATGATTACTCCTTTTGGTCATTTCGTCCAAGCCATTCCAAAGCAGCACCCCACAGAGATGCACATGCTTTTTCGAGTTGTGCGAACCTTTGGTTGTTTTTTTTTAATTCAACGATCCTCTTAAATTGTAACCCCCATTTCTACCAGAGAACATGTTTAGTATGTTTTCTGGCATCATCTTGTTAATTACTTTAAACATAATTTGCCCGGTTTTATATTTGACCATATCCATGAATTTCAGAGTGTGAGATTTTAAAAACAGACTGTTTGTGTGTTCAAGATAAGCAACTTAATGTGCTATCCTTATGGCTCGTTTCTGCAATGTGCATATCTTTTGTAGGTTGCTTTTGTAAGTGTTTCCCCAGATTTCAACACAGTGTAAGTGTTTCCCCAGATTTCAACACAGTATGACAGATAAGGTTCAATAAGTGTGCAGTACAAGGTAGGGCTGTACCCAAATATTCGGATATTCG
>NW_026080580.1:0-1185 GCF_006386435.1 Epinephelus moara | reverse complement strand
CCTTTCCTATAGAACAGGGTATACCTTGTCCTTTTATTAAACAAACTAAAAAGCCTTATGTTATTTATCTTATTTACACCTTGGCATGTAATTTCTTTTTTTGAACATTTTATTTTCAATTCTTAATTTCACAAGAACAGTACAACTTATTCCCACTAAAACTCAATAATAAAAGATACACAGTTAAAAAACAAAACAAAAGAAAAACAAACAAAAATATTATGGGATGAAAGAATAATTACATATGAATGAATACAATAGGAAATGACAATAAATCAAAATAATAGTAATAAAGTAAATTACAAAATAAACAAATGTTTAAAGAAAGGCAACACAAACAAATTCATTATGTTGTAACACGCTTGTCACTAAAATATCTCAACTATTGTATCTGAACGCTAACATAAGCCTATCATGGACGAGGTCAAAGGTCACAGCAAATCCAAAGTTGATAAAGGTAGCTTTTCTTCTCCAAGGGTATACAGTTCATCATTTCTGATATCTATTTCAAAATAGAGAGGGGGAGAATCCGACTTCCAGGTTAATGCGATGTATTTTCTGGCAACAGCAAGAGCAATATCAATGAATTTCCTGGAACTCTGATTTAGTTTCAAGTTTGTTATGTTTCCTAGAAGACAGAGTCCTGGGTCTAATGGGATCTGTGTATCCATGATTTTGGTCAATATGTTGCATATATCATACCAAAATTATGTTACTTTAGTACACTGCCACGTGCAGTGTAAGATGGTGCCCTCAGGAATGTGGCATCTTTAACAGATCATTGAAAATGTAGGTTTATGCCGATGTCATTTTTTGGGGGTGAGGTAGAGCAGATGAAGAAAATTATAATTGACCAATTTAAGTCTGGCATTCACAGTAGCAAACAAGCTGTTCTGACATTGACACTACCTGGAACCTCTGTTACAGTGAAACACCTCCTCCACGCCTTACTTTTTGAATTCCATTCATGAATAAAATCACTTCCCGCCTCTTCATCAAGGTCAGGAAGTTCAATTTCGGTCCAGGGAGACGCACAGGATCATTCAAATAAAGACAAGAAAATTTCATTTGTGCTGCGCAGTAGTAAAAGATTAGGTTAGGGAGTCAGAGGCTATCCATTTTATGGTCCAACAATAACTTCTCTAGGCTCGCCCTGGGTACTTTATGATTCCAGATGAATATGAT
>NW_026080579.1:0-1733 GCF_006386435.1 Epinephelus moara | reverse complement strand
AAGTTGAAATCTAAACATAATGAACCTGACTATTACATGTTTCAGATAAATATCAAATATCAAAATACAAACTGTATTAGAATAATAACTAGAAGGATAAAGCAGATCAACACACAGCGGTGGAGAAGACTGAAAACACTGCAGTGTAGAAATACTCTGTTACTCTGTTAGAAATATTATCATCTAAATTCATCTGATCACATAACATCCTGTTACGTCTGTGTTGAGATGAGCGACTCGTGTGTTCAGTTCAGTCTGTGTTTTAGAGTCAATAAATCAAAGTGTCGACAGCTAATGACGAGTCCTTGTTTTTTACTTTGAGGTTTTCAGATGTGAGGTTTTCACAGGACACTGAACATTTATGGATTCTGGATTTGATTTTATAATATTGTTGTGGTGTAATTTGTTCTGAAGCTCGTTGAATGTAAAATAAAAGTGGCCCGAGGACTGAGCCCTGGGGACCTCCCTAATGAGGTCACGTGACCTCACACAGGTAAGGTGGTGTGATGTCAGCAGCTGTTAAAGAGCAGGTGTTTGTCTCGTACAGGGTTATTTCTTCAATGCCAACAACCCGTACAGAGACTGGCCCAGTGCCTTCGCTGAGGGGCAGGAGAAAGCTCGGGAGGGAGACCTGAACGCCGCCGTCCTGCTGCTGGAGGCCGCCATCCTCCAGGATCCGCAGGACTCTGAGGTGAACTGGAATATTTGACATGTTCTGATGCAGTCATCCATCTTTGATGATGAAGGTTAACTCTTCTTCGTGTGTTTTCAGGCCTGGCAGGTTTTAGGAATGACGCAGGCTGAGAACGAGAACGAACAGGCCGCCATCGTGTCGCTGCAGAGGTCAGACTTCCTGTTGTTTCCACTATTCACAGGAAGGTTACTGAGGTACACCTGCGCCCCTGCAGGTCAGACAGGTGATGAAGTTTATAAATAAAGATTCTGATTGGCTGTTCATCTTTGATGAAGAATCAGAGGCCAAACACATGACATGTCGTTAACCACCTGGAACACATACTGTAGGTCGGGCGCTGGGCGCTGCTCTCGTGCCTTTTCTGTGCCAACTTTCAAGAGCGCAGTGGCAAGTAGTGTCTGAAGTTGCTGAGCAACCTTAACAAGCATCATATAGCCTGTTTACCTGAAACCCTGAGGTCAGAGCTGATCTACTTCCTGTTTGTCTGTCAGACAGACGTAAACAACAATCAGCTCCTCCTCCATGTTTATCTCAGACTGATAAACATATCTGTGTGCTCTGATTGGTTGGCGGTCGTCATGTGACATGCAGTGCGCTGCTGCGTTCTAGAAGTTGATCTGTGTTTATCTCTGGAAGGCATGACCTGTGTCCGCCCCCCCGGCCTTGCATGACTCAGGGACAGTTTAAACTCCTCACTGAGTGACGTGTGGACGGAGCGCTGCTTCAGCGCCAAAGTTCAGCTGCTCAGCCAGTCGACGAGGAGGGAGGAGTCATTATAAGGACTTTCCTCAAACCTGACCCCTTAACCTTTAACCCCTAACCCCTGAACCTTTATTCAATTCAGTTCAATTCAATTTTATTTATAAAGCCCAATATCACAAATCACAATTTGCCTCACAGGGCTTTACAATCAATCAATCAATCAATCAATTTTATTTATAAAGCCCAATATCACAAATCACAATTTGCCTCACAGGGCTTTACAGCATACGACATCCCTCTGTCCTTACACCGCGTTCCAAATTATTATGCAAATGAT
>NW_026080578.1:0-3519 GCF_006386435.1 Epinephelus moara | reverse complement strand
ACAGGCAACTAAAAAACACACCCCTCCTCTTTACGTTGAAAGCAGCCTCACTGGAGCAGAGTTCACTGGCGGACATTGCAGAGCTTCAGTCACACACACCATGAAGAACTCTAACTTGATGATAGTTTTTAGTCTCCTCAGCTACAGTAAGTACTTGCATTAAATTACTCTCAGCTGCATTTAACTTTATCCTACCAGAATTGAAACAAAATTCACTTATTTCAAAGTTCATTTGAAATATTTGTTTGAGGTTTTCTGTTGTTTTTTCTTTTTAATTTAGTTCATTCTAAATCTTTTTTGTCTCTGCTGTTTGGTTCAGGCTGGATCTCTGTCTCAGTTTCTGAGACTGTGAACATGCAGTCTGGTGAAGATGTCACACTGCAGTGCTCCAACATGGTCAAACGTGAATCTGTGACATTGTGGTTCAGACTGGTGAATAAAACCAAGGCCAGCTGTATCTCTGTTATGTTCCGTGCTGACGAGGACGCTGAATACTGTGAGGGATTTCAAAATGGAGAATTTAAAATGAGATCCGACAGCTCCACCACCTCTCTCAGAATCAAACAGGTGGATTTATCTGACTCTGGACTGTATTTCTGTGGATTTTACACAGAGGGACGCCTGTTTTTCAGTGTTATACACTTAAATGTGAAAGGTAAGTTTTGTCTTTCTTTTTTTTTCTTGGCACCAATGCTTTGGTCATTTATGTTCATAGTTTTAATATACTGTAATTTCACAAGTGTCTTCTACAAAGGCGACAAATTGACTGTTTTAACATACACAAATCTGTCAAAGTTAAATCAAAACTAAATGTATCTTCCTTTCTATAAAAGGCAGCAGTGAGCCACATGATGATGACGAATACAACTGCAAAAGTAAGATTTTCCTAAAAATTTCTGTCATCTTTCCGATTATCCGATGTGTGAAGGTAAAGCAGTTCGGCCGAATTCAGTTTGAGCCAGGCCTCTAAAGCAAAAATTTAGTTTAACTTCATGATCTGTCTTGTAGAAGAGTCTGAGGGAATAGCAAAGCTGACGAGTGTGATCCTGGGTGCTCTGACTGTTGTCCTTGTGATAGTCATCGCTGGTCTGATTGTGAAAAACAGGAAACTTCAGACAGGTACTTTGTCAGAGCCACTGTGTGTATCTCATCTCATTCAAACTCATTGAACTGACCAGATGTTTTGTTTCTGTCCCTTAAAGAAGCCGATAAAGAAGAACAGAGTCCAGAGCAAAGTGAGGTAAATTCAATTTTAACATTTGCTTTTATATATTTTTTCAAAGAGCCCAACCAAAAAAAACTTGAGGCTATATTGTGGTATTAAATTTATGTCGCGTCACCATATTAAGACTGTTAATACTCTTGTCATAGAATGTGGGATCTGATGACCTGAACTACGCAGCAGTAACATTTCGAACAACAAGAGCAAAAAGAAGAGAGCTGGAGCCAAATGTTGTTTATGCTGCCACCAGATAGACTCAGCAGGCGACTGGAACTGATGCTGAATCTTATTAATGTGCTGCTTCAGAGCTTTTGTTTGACTTGTAGGTGACAGGAACAACCACCATTTAGCAATAAAGATCTTATGTTGTCTTTGTGTCTTTGTGCTGCAGAGCGTTAATTCTCAGGATTGCCTTTCTCTAAGTCAAAGTCTATTTCGCAGAAAAAAAAAAACAGTTGATTGGTGTTTGGTAGAGGAAGAGCCTGTCTAGAGTCCCTTATGACAAGATTAAGATTGAGGTCTGCAGCAGTAAAGGAGTGAGTGACATTCACATCACTTGTTTGAGGAAAGAAGAGACAGCACAGTGTGGTCTGGCACAACAGAGGTGAAATTCATGAGGCCTGTTAGATTGGTTTCTAAAAATAAAATCTGAAAAGAAGCAGCAAATACTGGCTGAAAAAATTCAAAGCCTTGAGCTGTACATACGTTTTGGCAAATCATACATCAAGGTTAAAACTGAATATTTGAATATTTTTAACTAGAGTTAACTAGACTCCAATGCTAGACAAATCTTTATGACACATAAAATACACTACTTAAGACTGAATCATTGTTCTGCTACTTCAAGTTTTTAGTGTGTCTCTGTCCATGTACATGCTGTACCAAAAGCTTCTCTGATCAGCTTTGTGTTGTATTAAACATGTGCTCAAATAACATCAACTGTGGCTATTGAATTCATTTTATGTTTCAACAAAAAGAAGACTGACCAAGAGTAGAAGTTTTTTCTATATCAAGGAGGGTCCGTTATAAAAGCAACCCTTACCTTTCTTGCATTTCACACAGCACTTAGAAAAAAATTGAACATCCACAACTCCCGCCTCCCTCCCATCCTCCTCCTCCTGCAACTCCACCGCCTTCCAACGGCCTACTCCCCCCTCCTCCATTACGTCCTCATTACACCTATGATAGACGTAGGCGTTGGCATGGTAATGTTAGATACACTGAAGAGGAGGGCGAGTATAACGTTACAAATGCAACCCCGGAGTTTTAAAACTCAACCGGAGTCAGTGATGACTGACTTATTTTAGAATAAGGTTACAGTGCTAACGTTAGATAGTAGTGTTAACGTTACTAGTAAGTGGAAACACACAGGGAAGATAACGTTAATGTTTCAGAGGCAATGCTACAGTAGGCTAATGTTAGCCATTAGCAACTAGGTGCTGTGTTGTCATATATAACATTATGAACTGAACTGAACTTTGTCATTTTTATGCGCAGCACAAAAAAACAAACTGACATTTCACATACCCCAAGCAAAAAGAAACAAAACATTTAAAAACAATTTGTGCAACATATAAGAAAGACACATCACAGCACACCACGGAGCTTACCAGATGATGCAGCCTCCCTGTCTGCTCTGTTTAGCGTTAGCCTCCTTAGCTCAACACCGGCGTCTTATATGTTACCATTCATCCATGTCTCAGTGAACACAAGGACGCAACAGTCCCTCACTCCTCAGTTAGTGGATTGCCGTTGTCGGATGTAATCCATTTCCTGTCCAGCGAGCGGACGTTCGCCAGAAGGCTGCTGGGAACAGCTGGTTTGACGGGGTTAGCTGTTAGCATAGAGCTAACGAAACCAGGCGAAACCATGGTCATCTCAGGTTACTAGTTTATATCCACAAGCCTCCCTGTTACTAGTTTATATCCACAAGCATCCCTGTTACTAGTTTATATCCACAAGCCTCCCTGTTTCTAGCATATTTGTTGTCTCACAGACTCAGGGGTGGAGGATGTGGGGGGGGTGTTACACGAGCGGTTACATCTGTCGGAGGCCTCCACGTGGGGAAGACAGACAGAACAGGAGAAAACTCCAACCAATCATTGCATTTGGTCCGAGTTTTCTTAGAACCATATGAGAATGGTATAATGATGAGTTCTCATCTCTGGTGGAATTCACTTACATTTTAGTGTGCCATCAGCGTATTAATAGCATTTTAACCTAAACAAAGAAAAGTGTAACATTTCCAGAAAGGTAAGGGTTGCTTTAAAGCTCCAGTAGGCAACATTGTTTTGGTA
>NW_026080577.1:0-3376 GCF_006386435.1 Epinephelus moara | reverse complement strand
ATGGAGGGATTCTCTCAGCCAAGGTTATAAGGGCTTTTAATTTGAAACAAGTGTTGAGTTTGAAATGACAGTGCGATATGTTAACTTTACAAAAGACAACGGAGCAGATAAAAAGTAAATATATAAACACACAGAGGGATTAATAAATAACGAACCGTCTATAATGTAGTCTGTTTCAAATGAAGCTGGGAGCCTCTGCAGTTGTGGTGAGTAAAAGCCCCGCCGCTATTTGTTAATGTTAGTACTTTATGTCAGACCGTGAGGATGTACCATTGTTTGCTAGCTTGATGCTAATGACAGTAACGTTAACTCAGCGGGTTGACAAAGTGTCTCTGCTGTTTCACACCATCATTTCCCCCTTTTACTCTGTGTGGTAACATCCCTAGAGGAAATTTTAGAAATGCTGGGGTGTTGTTGTCATACAGTTGTCTACGGCAGCAGATCGTTCTGTGTTTCTACTGGTCCAATTGACGGCTGTGATGGGAGAATTGGATCTCAGTGAAGGGCAAGTGGTCCATAACTTTAATTATGGGAGAATTGGATCTCAGTGAAGGGCAAGTGGTCCATAACTTTAATTTTGGAGACAAAAAAAAAAGTAGGCTTAGCGCCCTGTGGTCCATTGCCCAATAGGAAAAGGGAGTAACGTCCTGTGGTCCATTGCCCAATAGGAAAAGGGAGTAACGTTGGAAGTACTTTTAAAGTAATTGAGTTATTGTATTCAGGGAGTAACGCAGTAAAGTAACTGGTTACTTTTTTAAAAAGTAACGCAGTAACGTACTTCGATTACTTTTAAAGTAACCCTTACCCAACACTGCTCCTATCAGAATCAGAATCAGAAATACTACTTCCTAACACTCTTCTTAGCGACCAAATGCTCAAAGATCCAGCCGTGGAAGGCATATTAATATTACACTAAGCAAGGAAATGTTAAAACAGTGCGTGCCGTATATATTTATATTTTATACTTCAGATTTATATTGTTTGGCATTAATTGGTGACAGAAAAGAACGAATTTCATTCTGCAGGGAAACGCGTGTCCTTACTGTGCGTATTGAATCTAAAATCTATGTTTTATGAAGACCCTGTGTGTGTTCAAATGTGTGGCACAAGTTACGCACCGGGATCTGGCAGAAGAAAAATAATAAGACGAAAAATAAGTAGGCTGTGTGAGACTTATGTGCTGATGAAGTGGTGGGTGATCGATGTGCCTGACATCAATTGATTTAGTTTCAGCACTGCGGTAGTGGCCAGCTCCTGTTAAGAGTTTCTTAAAGAGCGATCTCAAGTAAAATCTTAAATGGATGCAGAAAGTGAAAAGATGCGGTGCTGAAACTAAATCAATCGATGTCAGGCAAATCGATCACCCACCACTTCATCAGCGCATAAGTCACACACATATTTATTTTTCGTCTTATTATTATTTTTCTTCCACCAGATTTCGGTGCGTAACTTGTGCCACAGCACTGAGCGCACACAGGGTCTTCATAAAACATAGATTCAAGATTCAATATGTACAGTAAGGACACACATTTCCCTGCAGAATGAATTTTTTCTTTTCTGTCACCAATTATTGCTAAACAATATAAATCTGAAGTATGAATTAGATCAAAATATATACGGTGCGCACTATTGTAACATCTCATTGCTTAGTGTAATACTCCGTCGTAATTTACAATATATATACATTATAATAAAGATATGGGATATAGTCAAGATGGCACCACCCGAATGGCAGCTGGTTACAGTAGTTCCGACCCCCCTTCGTGGATGTGCAGTATGTGGTTCTGAGCGAAGCAGTGGCCAATGTGGCACCTTTCCTGATCTCATGATTACGAGATCTTATCTTGTAATTACGAGATCTGAGATAAGGTGTCTAATTTTTTATTTATCCAGTAAATGCAATGCACTTCCGTAGAAAATAGTTCCGGGTCACGCAAGTTGGATCAAATGAAAAATCAAAATCAAATTTCAATCTTGACCCATTTTTCGATTTGCTATTTGTGATGCGAGCATAAAATCAAAAATAAGAAAAACAAACCGTTTTTTGTAGTTTTGAATTTGATTATTAAACGAATAATTAAAAAAAAAAGTTTTTTCGTTTTTTGATTTTAAATTGAAAATGGAGTGAACGAATGATACACGGACGTGGCTGGTTTTCCATGTTTCAATTTGTTATTCCGAAACAAAAAACGAATGGCGGCAAAGTACACGGACCCTTATCTGTTCAGTGACCCAATTCATCTTGCTTTTTATACAAATTTTTATGCAAATTTTAACATAGACCCTTATGAAATTTTGGTCTTATTGAAGGAGCTCTTTTTAAGTATTAAATACTCACAGCCTTCGGAGTATTCTTTTAGAATACTGCATTTTTATCCTAACCTAACCCAGAAAAATAACACATGGTAATGCTATTGATACAGATAGTTGATGTCAATTCGATTAAGTCTCTAGGAGACTTAATCGAACAACATTGACAACAAACTCTAGGAGTTTGTTAAAGTATGACCCCTGTAAACGACCAAAAATGCACAAAAAAGTGCATTAAATTCAAAATGGCTGACTTCCTCTTGGGTTTAGGGTACGGCTCCAGAGACTTCTTTGTATATCTTGGGATGTTACATG
Source organism: Epinephelus moara (assembly GCF_006386435.1). Lineage (NCBI taxonomy): Eukaryota > Metazoa > Chordata > Actinopteri > Perciformes > Serranidae > Epinephelus > Epinephelus moara. The sequence continues at coordinate 751 of NW_026080577.1, read as the reverse complement.
TGCCTCCCAATTTTACATCTAGGTGAAACGTACCCCGGGGGCTATTACGTAGAATTTTTGTAGGGGATGCTACTGAGATATTTTTTTCACACCCAATAAGGAGATCCATATCAGATGTAAATTTATCTCTAGTTCTGATGCGTGTGCAAAATTTGGTCTGTTTTCAGGCATCTTTAGGCCCTCAAAAAGCAATTCATTTGATAAAATAAGAAAGAGAAAATAAATAAAAAGAATAGTAATTTCTTCAGTTTCAAAAGGGTCCTCGCACGGTGGGTGCTTGGGCTCGAAGGGTGTTTTCACATATAGTCCTTTTTAAACAAACCGAACTCAGCCCTTTTAAAGTGCACCAAAAAGTGGACCAACAGAAAAGGTAATCAGTTCTTTTTTGTTCACATTGTCAGTTAATTTGAAAGAGGACTCTCTTCCTCTGATGGGGCCTCAGTCCTCTTTCTGTTCAAACTGATATTTACTGACATTGAAGTTTTGTTATTATTTTGACCTGGCACTGCAGTGTGTTTATGAACCCCTTTGCTTTCCGATGAACTCAAATTTGGAGGAAATGCTTAGTGTTCCTGTGTGCTGTAGACTGTCGCCATTTGATGTATGCTACATTCCATATTTGGTGACGTGCAGTATCTTCCGTGGACCAAGCTACTCCTCATCCTGCATCCTTGCAAGCATTACAGGCTGATTTTTCAAATGTCCCGGTGCAATAGCATGTGAACTGGAGGGCTAAATACAATGGCAAAGA
>NW_026080576.1:0-1061 GCF_006386435.1 Epinephelus moara | reverse complement strand
AGTCTCAGTGACAAAGAGGAAATCCAGTTCACGAGATGTGAAGAAATCCTTCAGGATGAATGTTTTATTCGCAAGCGATCTTGCGTTAACCAGGCCAAACCTGGCAGGAGCTGGCGGGTCTGGGCGAGCAGCTGACAGTGGGTCCCGGCGAAGAGGCCGCAGGTTCCCCGGATCCACTCCGCGCCAGCGGGGACAAGGACAGCGACAGGGTCCAGCCAACGTCGAGAGACACAAAGGCGAGGCACCGCTCCACATCCGCCACGGTCAGGACACACCAACCCGGCCCTCAGCCTCACCAGACAGCCGCCACGCTTACCACAGCGGCGGTGACGTTTTCACCGAGGGAGTGGCGCTGGCGTGCAGCAGAGGTATGCCGGGATGTCTGACAAAAAAGGAGGCAGCGTTTGCTGTCCATAATGATCTTAGTTGACCAGATCTTTAGCAGAGATTCTCAGATCTAGCAACGTTTGGCGATCATACACCAGCAGACAGTTGACATTATGTGCAACAAGTGTTACAAACAGTATAAACACACACAGCATTCGGAGCGGCTGACGGAACGCCTCACACACTGGCGCCATCTTGCCCCTCAATCACCCTCATCCTGAAGAAGTCTGGTCTGGACCCCAGTGACCTCAGCAGCCACCGGTCGATCTCCAACCTTCCTTTCCTATCTAAAATCTTGGAAAGAGCAGTTGCCACACAGCTACAACAACACATGTCCGACCATGAGCTTTTTGAACCCCTTCAATATGGCTTCAGACCCCATCACAGCACAGAGACTGCCTTGATGAAGATCACCAACGATCTCCTCATCGCTGCTGACTCCGGCCGCATCAGCATCTTGGTTTTGTTGGACCCCTCTGCTGCTTTCATTACAGTCTCCCACACCATCCTTCTCAACCGCCTCTCCACCCACCTAGGCCTCTCCGGCACAGCTCTCTCCTGGTTCCAGTCATATCCATCCAACTGCAACAGTTTATCACAATCGATGAATCCACTTCCCACCCTGCCCCAGTTAACCACGGTGTGCCGCAAGGCTCCGTCCTTGGTCCCCTCCT
>NW_026080575.1:0-1138 GCF_006386435.1 Epinephelus moara | reverse complement strand
TGCTGTTCTCCTCCTCCTTGCCAGCTGTCATTGTGGTAGTAACAATGTCCTCTTCACATGCATCTGGAGAGTAGAGGACTGCTGGCTTCTTTCTATTTGGATGAACAGACACCAGGTGTGGCAAATCAGTGAGGATTCTTTCTTTCAGCCATTTTCTGCTGAATGCAGGTACATGAGTTTCAAAGACTTCTGAACCAAGCAAATTGAGATAAGTGGTTTCAATGTCATCCATATGAAGGTACGCTTGGTTTCGTGTTTCCACATCAATAAGGTTGATCAGCTCAAGCAGACTCGACCTTTGTAGAAAGGGTTCTTTGGCAGTTTTGCTAGTGGTAGTTTCTCGAAGAGCGTGGAACACATTTTCTCTCCAGCAAGGTTTGTGGTATTTCACATCAATTGCATGTGCATCACCAGGTGAGATGCAGGTGTTCAGCCTTGTCTTCAGTGCAGTATTATGGGATCTTTCCACAGCATCTTTGAGATCTTTACCAGCATTCTCAGTCCTGATCTGGTACAGTGGTTGGCCATTGTCCTTTTGGCAGAAGAAGCACTCTTCCTTATCCAGTGGACTTGTATGGGATCGTGTGAATGGCAATGAAGAACTAGATGTTGAGGGGTCTGGCACAGCCGTTTCTGTGCGTCCTCTTTTCTGTCCACGCTTTTTGGCAATGTAGTGTCCTGTAGCTAAAGCATGTGCATTGCGGTCTCTTGCACGTTGTATTTCAACCTTATTAGTTGCACTTGAGTGACAGGAGCGATGCCAGACTGCCTTCTCTGTGCACATTGTTGCTGGTGTGCAGTTCTGCAGTCGCCTTTGTACTTGGACATAGTCCCCATCATTCAAACTGGCCCTCTCTTGAACTACCTGAAGAATGAGTCCATAGGACTCTAATCTAGGGTGTTGGACCAGGACTCCTTTCTTTTTATCATCAGACTGGCAGAAAATGCACTGCTTCCAGTTAATGGACTCCTCAGCTTGACATACCCCTTCTTTACCTTGTGACTTGTCACTCATGCTTGGCACCTGCAAAGACATAAAATATTATCAAGCTAGCTAGTGTTGTTGTCTAACTACAAAGGGTAATTTGATGATACATATTAACACATGCTCTCAACATAATAATTATGAATGTAGGCT
>NW_026080574.1:0-1633 GCF_006386435.1 Epinephelus moara | reverse complement strand
TTATAACACCTGTGAGCGGAGTGATTTTACTGTAACATGTCCCAGTGATGTTATACTCTATATCAGCACTCATGGAATAGCCTCTCGTCCAATCAAATTACTCAATCGGAACTAACTGTATAACATACTATACAATAATGTTTTTAATCACTTTTTTCAACATACTAGGCTATACTATGTCGTTTTTATAAATTTTTATCAACACATTGTACTTTGACAATTTTCCACACCTATACCATGTATTTTATGACTATTTTCGACATACTATATGATGTCGTTTTTATCAGGTTTTTTAACATACTATAATATATCGTTTTTGACTTTTTTGACATACTATACTATGTCATTTTAATAATTTTTTCAACATACTACACTATCGTTTTTTTTGACTGGTCAAGATAGTATACTATGACTTTTTCAACATACTATACTATGACTATTTTTCACATACTATACTATGTCATTTTAATCAGCTTTTTCAACATACTCTATGACTATTTTTCACATACTATACTATTTCGTTTTTAATCAGCTTTTTCAACATACTATACTATGACTATTTTTCACATACTATACTATTTCGTTTTCATCATTTTTTTCAAGTGTAATTTTAATTCAGTTCCTCTAGTTTGTGCATTATAAAAAGAGTGCAACAATAAATATGGGTATGATTAGGGGGCCTGTCTCCGTACAGAGGATCCCCGTCAGGATGCTGTCAGTGGTGTAAGACTAGATATTCCTCAGTATTGGAGGGGATATCTGGATATCTCTGGAATTTCTTCAAGCGTCTGAGGTGGAACAGTATGCAACACCCAGGTCAGGCCGCCAATGATGTGGACACCATGGTACTTTAAGCTATCCACCCTCTACATTTAGGACCTGTTGACATTAAGGTCCCTGCTTCTTCCCAAAGTCAACTATCAGCTCCTGACTTGGCAATAAAATATATATATTTTTTTATGTGTCTTTTTATTGTTTATATGTTAATATAGTCCAAACCAGATTACTGATGAAGGTAAACTTTTTTTCTGGATGAGACTGATCACAGGATGTGTAGCAGAAAGGTAGCTCAGTGTGATGAACAGATCTTTGTAATTCCTTAAGTTCCACATTAAAGTCCAAACACTGAATTAAAAAAAGACTCCATTTGTACTTGTTTATAAGAAAGTTGTTGAAGGACTTGTTTGGGCAGATGTAGCTAGAAAGAAAATAACAAACTGCTCAGTGTTCAGTCTAACAGTCTAATGTGTTTTGAGCTAAAACACTCGGAGGAAAGACAGAATAGCTGTCTAATTCAATAGCTCACTGTTAGAGGAATGAAGGGCTATTAGAAGAGCAGAAAGGGAAGGCAATAAAGTGACTGGATAATAGGAAAGGTAGCTGGGAAGGCAGTAAGTTGGCGCAGATCGTGTAATACGGTGATAAGGTGGCTAAGACTGGGCGATAGGAAAAGGTACCTCGGAGAGGTAAACTATGTTTTTTTAATCACTTTTTTCAACATACAAAACTATGACGTTTTCATGGCTTTTTTCGACATCCTATACTATGACGTTTTTGTCACTTTTTTCAAATACTATACGCTGACCTTTTTATCGCTTTTTTCGACATACTATGCTATGACGTTTTTATAGCT
>NW_026080573.1:0-1321 GCF_006386435.1 Epinephelus moara | reverse complement strand
CACACCGTTTGACCATTTTTAAACTTCAGATCTCGGAAAAAGCTCATAAAACCGAACAAACTGACTTTCTGTAATGCATTTCAATGGACGTCCAGGCAGAGAATGTCCCAGTGTATGGGAATGGCTATACGCACTGTGATTGGCTCATCGCATTTGAGGGCGGGGCTTAGCCATAGGTCAGTTGCTCACAAACAGAATAAATGTTCAGGCCCTTAGTAATAATGATATAGTATATTTCAACTGATCATTTAATAACATGACATAAGGCCTACAGCTGTAGTAGCCCAGCTAATAAACATGTTGGCCTACACTGCACAATGCTAACTGTTTGGTAAATTCAGGAGAAACTTACTGCCACAAGTAGACAAAAAGTAATAAAATAAATGTCTAAATGTATAATTTAAATGTTTTCTTTATAGCAGTTTGAAAGAACACATATTCAACCAGTAAACTAGCCCAAAATCTCAAAGTTGACCACTGCATGAAAAATCAGTGTTTTTGCCTGCCATGACTCACCTTAATGTCCACATATAGGGACACTGGGTTTATTATTTATTGTCACAAGTATGTAATATAGTATTACAGTTTATTGTAAAGGCAAATACAATATTTTATAATTAAAGCTGTACAATTAACCCACATAGTGAGCACAATAACTAAAGGAAGTTTGAGTCAAAGGAGCGATTTGGGTGAATTTGCAGCAGATTATTTACTGTGAATATTCCAAGATGAGTTTTCCTTATATTTTTACAAACACTGAATGCAAAACTCTTCAAATTCAGTGTTCTGTTATCTCTCTGGTTGTTTTAACACTGTAGTTTTCTAATGCAGGTCGTGGTTGTGTAGCAGAGAGTGAAGGCTCTGAGAATATTAACCTGAGACTTTCAAATTTTTTTTATCTTAAATAATAATTTATGGCCAACAGTGTTTAAGTTGTTTTATGGCCGGTACACACTGTGTGATTTTGGGTTGTCCCAGATGAAAGATGACCATCGTGGGAGAAACGTGGCGTTATCTTTGGTCGTGGCTCTAAAGCGGTGGTCTTACGTCGCACTGTGAGACAGGTTCAAGGACGGCCGGTGTCAACGTCTTGCGACCAAAGATAACCTGAGATAAAATTCTGACGGTGTCAGAAATTTAGGATGACTATCTCACAGTGTGACAGCTGCTACGACCTACGTCTACTAATCAACCAATAGAAATGCAGCAGGAAATGGTCACCGTGACACCGACGCTAAACCCAAACACATGATCGCTTGCCATGGAGGCAAAACGAACAAAAAGAAGTGTGTGGAAAGTTTGGTGGAGCTGTGGCAGCAGA
>NW_026080572.1:0-1000 GCF_006386435.1 Epinephelus moara | reverse complement strand
CCCTGACACTGTTAGAAACAAGAAGCTGGTGCCTCTACAGAAACACAACAACAAGAACAAAAGTCACGGGAACAAAAACATAAAAGCAGGCTTGATTAGCACTCAGATCAGATAGAGCAGCCTGCTGTAAAACCCAAAGCTTTCAGTTTAAATTTATAAGTTTCCTTTAAGATTTAGTGGATCGGATTTAAACTACTGATGCAGCCACATCGAAGTACTTTAAGTCTCTCCACCTTTTGTCTTTTTGTTTTTAACTGCTCTGGCCAGGGGTTGTATTTCACTGTCTCCTCCTTTGATGTGTTGCCACAGGAAGCTATTCTGTTTCACTGCCTTACATCCTCATGGGAAGCATTACGGCTCTGTCAGGGTTGCTGAGTCTCCTGCTGCCTGAGAGCTATGGAATGCCTCTGCCTGACACCATCAGTCACATGCAACACTTCCCGGGGTAAGACAATGCCTCCCTGTGATGAAGTCTCCCAGAGAGCTGTGTTATTATAGATTCAGATTGGTCATTGTTTATATTTTTGTAAAGTTCTTAGTTTGTGGAGCCTATCCCAACTGACATTGGGCGAGAGGCAGGGTACACCCTGGACAGATCGCTGACACATAGATAGCCTACAGACAACCATTCACACTCACATTCACACCTACGGAGAATTTAGAGTCACCAATTAACCTGCATGTCTTTGGACTGTGGGAGGAAGCTGGAGTACCCGGAGAAAACCCACACCCTGAGGCTTGAATCCCCCACCTCAGGTTCGAAGCAGGAACCCTCTGGCCGTGAGGCAACAATGCTAACCACTGTACCAGTCTGAATGATAACATAGAACAATTAAATAGCCTGGACATTTTTAAACAAACCAGGCCTAATTTTATAATACTGCGTTTAATGACACAAAAACCTTTGAAGGATATTTTTTGTTTGTGGCGGAAGTGGTGCAGCGCTGATGAATTTAAAAACAAAACAAAAAAACAAAACACAGACAAATGTCGGGTGGTA
>NW_026080571.1:0-1374 GCF_006386435.1 Epinephelus moara | reverse complement strand
GCGTTCTATTGAGCTTCGCCTCTTGGTATCCATAGACGTCGGAACTAGGGGTGCGGGGGGCCGCACCACCGCACCCCAGCCTCCCTACCCACTGCATTACACTTTAAAAAAATAAAGAATCTGAATTTAATCTCAATTTGTCTGACTTACATTTATCTCTTTCATATCATTAATGCATAGATCTATGCTTTTGATGTGATATGCAACCTGCCTGACTACATACAGTAGCCTTGGCATCCAGGATGTTGTGTCCATCCTGCAAACCTTGCAGCCCGAAACCCACTCCATGCTGTCAGAGGTGGAGAAGCTCATTAAGCTCTGTCTGGCCCTGCCCATATCTGTCGCGGCATCCAAGCGCTCTTTCTCAGCCTTGCGCAGGCTGAAAACCTGGCTGCGCAACACCATGATGCAGGAGAGACTAACACATCATCATTATGAACGCTCACAGTGACCTTATGGATGAAAGCGATGTCTCGACCCTGCTTAAAATCTTCATCAGTAGGTCAACTGAGAGAAGGTCCACTTTTGGAAATGCATGAAAAATCCCGCCCCCCCCCTCTCAGAAAATAGTTCTGACGTCCATGTTGGTATCCATGCTCTTTGGTGCTACTGCTAACTCCTCGCTTGAACCGGAAGTCGTTCGAGGTCCGCCATCTTCTAGGCCGTCTCAAGCATAGACATATATACATGCCCTGCATTCCAAATCGCATACTTCTACTATATACTTTTAGTATGTACTGCAGCTGCCCTTAAAAAGTATGTAGTGTAGTATGCGGTATGCATGCAGTATGCATACTATTGGGACACACTACATCCGCCATCACATCGCTCCCTGAACTCCGACCCTCTTGCTCACTTCCGCTGCCGTCCGTAGCGCCACATTTGAATATTTTGTTTTGTTGTACTTCGGAGATGCAGCAAATCTCCTCTCGTCGAGCTCGCCAGAGTCGTGCATATCGTTGGAGGTGCCGGAGAGCTCTGTTGCTGTTATGTCATAATGTATGTTGTTGTTTCTAATAAACTGACGTGTTCGCGTAAACAGTCCCAAGCCTATTATTAGTGACCTGTCTATTGAACTAGTCACCAGTAGGCATATTAACCCCCTTCACACATAGTTCTCTGTTGCTGGCAGATGTTTGTTAAATATATTATATTAAATATATTTACAGCTATGCAACTGCTGGCACTATATTCTGTCTGCACGTGAAGTAGCCTTACATTCACATTACTTTTATTTGTAGTGTAACATACTTGCACATTCTTACTTCATTACTTAATATGTATTTGACTTTTACTATTTATATATTTACTAGTCTATACTGCTCATACCTGGCCCATAGTGTATTCAATCAATCAATCAATTTTATTTATAAA
>NW_026080570.1:1591-3477 GCF_006386435.1 Epinephelus moara | reverse complement strand
GCATATCGTTGTGGTGTGGTCCTTGCTAGTGAACTTGCATCCATCGTATTCTTGTAAATGTGATAGCTCAAGAACACCTGGAGGTATTATCTTCAAATCTGGCACAAACACCCACTTGGACTCAACAAAATAAACTGATTGGAATTTGGTAGTCATAGGTCAAGGTCACTGTAACTCTGTCTGATGCATTCTCGTGAACATAAATAACTGAAGAACACTTCGAGGGAATTTCTTAATATATGGCACAAACTTCCACTTTGATTCAAGGATAAACTCATTAGAACTTGGTGGTCAAAGGTCAAGGTCACTGTGACCTTGTGTCCATCTCATTCTTTTAAATGTGATATATCAAGAGGGCCATCAGGGAATTTTCTCAAATTTGACACAAATGTCCACTTGGACTCAGGAATGTACTTATTAGAATTTGGTGGTTTAGGTCAAAGGTCAAGGTCACTGGTTGGTCACTGGTCACTAATTCTAGTCATTCTTGTAACACTTTATTTTGATAGTCCAGTATGGATAGTTTATAGAGCAGAGGTGGGACCAAGTCATTGTTTTTCAGTTCACAAATAAGTCTAACATCTTTGAAGTGATTTCCCAAGTCCTAAACTTTGAGTACTTTGTCCTAAACAAATCATAATGCACTCTTCAACAAATATGGTGCCATTTGCACAATAGAATAATAGTATATGAAATGTACAAAAAATCAGAAATGCTTTGCAGATTTTGTTTGTTGGAAGTTTTTAATTTTTGTCTGTAATTTTCAGCTTGCCAGTTTGCATACTGCAATCTAGTTTTTGTTGACCACCATGTATTTGTGAACAAAATTATCTTTGCTATAATTTTTTGGTAAGTAATGTAACATTAGCTCTTCATAGTTTTCTACTGCAACTTGACTGGATGTTGGCCGATTCATTCAAACAAAGTGGATCTGGATACACTGTGAACATGACCATTCTTTCTATGTATCAAAAGATTATATGATTTACCTTGTCTCTTTGAAGAAAATGTTATCAAATATTTGTTAATGGGATTCAATTTTCTATTTTTGTAGCTCGTATTTTCTAATATTTTTTAATGTCAGACTTTGACTGCCTGTATTCATCTTGATAAATGGTTGGTGGACTGTGAAACCATCAGGGACAACTGTGGAAATAACTTTATCGTTCCATCCCTGCAGAGTCTGATACATTGTATTTGATAAATATACCAATATTTCAATCATTGAGTCCCAGTGGAGAAAATTTCCAGGTCAAAACTATGGAAGTATTATATAGAACAAAACAATTTACATCAATGGCTGACCCAGAGGGGTGAATTCAACATTTTTAGTAAACAATATATTTGCTGTTTTCTACAGTTTTGTTCAGCTGCTTTATTAAGCAAAGCAGTAAGAGCATGAAAACAGTATAAACAAACACTGTTGAATAAAACCTGCACTCCCAACTCAAATCTGAAGTAGGAACCAATGTTTACAGATACTCCTGCTTCTTTGAAACAAGACCCACTACTCAAACTTTGAATAGATCTGTGGTTTTTATCAGATCAGTTTATTAAAGTTATTCAGAATGTTCTTTGAGAGACTTTACAGCAGAGTAAACGTCACAGGGGTTAGTTTTAATACTTAAAAACACAGATGTGAGTTGGATTATCACTTTTAATATTAACATGTTACCTATTTCAACACAACGGGCTCTAGTTTCCCGGCTCAGCGCAGGTGGCGCAGGGTGGCGAACCCCGCGCAGAGCTAGTTTCGAGCAGCGCAACCCGAGGCGCGCTCAGTTTGGTAGTTTGGCAGACCGAGGTGCGCTGAGATGGGTGTGGCGGCGCAGCAGGGGGAGGTGTCGACAGATCCAGCTTGGCGCAGTGACAGTTTCGTGCCAAAA